>NW_024879375.1:312434-381341 GCF_018340385.1 Cyprinus carpio
GATTGTCCTTCCCATTATGACGCTTGAATACTTGGATTTAGGTTGCCATACCTGACGGACAAAAAACATCAGTATTTTTGATGTCAATGTGACGTTGGCTTGAGACGTTGGCTTAGACGTTGGATTTTGGTTAGTTAATGCCCACAACCTAAAACTAACTACAGATCAACATCAAATGATGTTTTAATTTGACGTTGTGTGGACGTTGCCATTATGACGTCTAGGAAACGTTGGATTATGGTTACCATACCTGACGACTAAATATCAGTATTTGGATGTCAATATGACGTTGGCTTGAGACGTTGGCTCGACGTTGGATTTTGGTTACTTACATTTATAACACCACCTAAAAACAACCAAATATCATCGTCAGCTGAGGTTGGTCTGGACGTCGCAATTTAACATTGTCATTAGACGTTGGCTTGACATTGAATTTTGGTTACCTGACGTCGCGAACCTAAATCTAATCTAATATTAACGTCATATGATGTTGTGTGCCTGCTGGGTATAGGGACACGGTTCTATTCGCTATGAACACTTAGTAGGGAACGCCTACTAGTGAGCCTATAGACATAGGCGACATGAAGCGACAGAGTCTGTTTTTTTTGTGTGTGCTTGTGGCGTCTGATTGGTAAGTTATACGTGTTTTTACTTAAATAATTTGTTATTACAATAAATGTATATATGTGTATATATTATATATATATATATATATATATATATACTATATATATATATTATATGTACTGATATATATATATATATATATATATATATATATATATATATATATATATATATATATATATATATATATATATATTATTGTTTAAAAACAAGCTGATCCACAGTAGGCCTGTTATCCTTGCATAATACAACAAAAATCACTTTGCTCTGAATTCAGGAACTTTCATTGTTATTCATGTCTAATTATAGCCCACTTTAAAGTTTTGTTTTCATTCAACATTCTCACAGATGAAACGTCTGCGTAATACAGAGTTAGTTTGGTCAACATCAAGTTTATAGGGAGCATTTAGCCTGTTACAAAACATGTTCCTCTTTGTTCTCTATAGATGTGACAGATGAAGTGAAGACAATATCAGTGATGGAGGGAGATCCTGTCACTCTACACGCTGATGCTAATAAAATACAGAAATATTTGTTAATACAGTGGATGTTCGGACACACTCGAATAGCTGAAGTCAACAAACTCGCGCAGACAAACTCGACGTATGATGGTCCTGATGGGAGATTCAGAGGCAGACTGAAACTGGATCAGACTGGATCTCTGACCATCACAAACACCAGCACCACAGACTCTGGACTTTATAAAGTCACAGTTTTCAGCAGTGAGACCAGCTACATGAGTTTCAATGTTATCGTCAGTGGTGAGTGTAATTTTCCAGGACTTTTCTTCATTTGAATTATATCGTTGTCTTGTCTTTGTAATATTTTTAAAATGTTTCTTTTCTGTTCTCGTCAATGTACATGCACATTTTATGGTGTTAACTGTATTAAAGGGATAGTTTGCCCCAAAATACAAATTCTGTCATCATTTAATAAGCCGTTCCAAACCTGTTCATTTTTTAGAAAAACAAGGACATAATTGTTATTTTTCGGTGAACTATCCTTTATATCCCATTTAAAAAATAAATCTATTATAAAGATCAGAACTGTGTGTGTGATGAGACCAGTGTCACACTAACATCTGTCACTTTCAGAGACTCCACAAAGTTCTGAAACACCAGAAAGTCCAACAATCTCAAGTTTTGAGTCGTCCAACCAGACTGAATATGTCAACCTTTCTGAACTCCATCAGCCAAGTTCAGGTATGTCTCTCATGATGCTAGTGTTAGAGTAGAAATGAGTGCAGTTAATGTGACTTGAGTTTTTATAAAACTTTAAGATTTTTTTGATTCTGAAATACAGTGTTAGTCATTGCTTAATGTCAGAATTGAGGCCACGTTAATGCAATTGTGACCCACCATGTGAGAATGCAGAATGTTTATTAGGTGTTTTGTTATATTTTTGGTGATGTATGAGAAAAAATCAACCACATAAACCCATTAAAACTGCATCATTTTCATTTACATTATATTTATTGATTCAACAGATGATTTATCTAATGTGGCTTACATTGCATTCAATGTGTACATTTGATCAGAACATGCATTTGTGGAGAAAGAATAACCTGTTTGTTTGCTTTTTTTTTTTTTTTTTTTTTTTGCTTTTTATGGTTTCACTGGAACAAAGAATAAACCACAGACGAGCAACAGAGGCATGAAGCAAGTTTCTGATGGTCGTGTGTGGGTGTGGTGCCCCAAGTTGCTAAGTTTAATTTTTTTATTAAGTAGTGCTCAAAAGCAAAAAATATATTGGAGAAAGAATAAAATAATCAAACAGGTTTCTATGAGAGCATAGATTAAAGATGTGGCTATATCCCTTTATAGAGTCTAGAATTGCTTACATTAAACATGTTATTTGGGTAAGCAAAGAAAATGTGCATGCAAACATATTCAAACACACAGTAAGCTTGGATGTTTTGCCTTCCTTTGCAGTGAATGCTTGACTTCCTTATAATAACATACCATTAAACCTGCACTTATGAGTCTGTTTGAAAGAGAGTTAAATGCATTATTCTAACTCAGCATCTTTCTTTCTTTTTTCAGACCACGTCCACTGTTGTGGTTGTACTGAGACTGTGATACGGTTGGTTGTTTCTGCTTTGGTAAGCATGGCTGCTGTTGCTTTTCTGGCTTATGACATCAGATCTACAAGAAATGAGCTGAACAGGATGGAAGAGACTAGACATCACCATCCGACCTATAGAGTAAATTCAGACCAACATCAGTTGAGCAAAAGAATCAGTTCTAGATAGTTTTGCTGAAGGTTGTTTGTATAATTCCAAAACAATCCAGATACATTTTCATTCATTAGACATTTATCTTATTGCATGTGCATAGAAGGATATTTTAACTGATCTTTTAAATTAAAGAAATGGTTCACCCAGAAATGAAAATTCCAACAGTGGATCCTTTGCGGTGAATGGGTGCCGTCAGAATGAGTGTCAAAACAGCTGATAAAAACATCACAAAAATCCACAAGTAATCCACATCACTCCAGTCCATCAATTAGCATCGTGTGAAGCCAAAAGCTGCATGTTTGTAAGAAACAAATCCACCATTTAAACATTTTGACTTAAAACTATTGCTAGTCCTCTGTCCATAATATTACGTTATCCAGTGAAATGTCATCTTGTCTGAATCAGGTAAGAAATATGCACAGATCAAGCACCATTTACAATGAAAAAACAGTTCAAAACTGTGTGACAAAAAATGTCTGTGGATTTTAAACAGGGGGTAACTTTTACACCGGAGGAAGCATTTTTTGGATAATGGACTTGTGGATAAATGATGGGTTTGTTTCTTATAATCACGTTTTTTTTTTATTTATTTTATTATTATTTTTTTTTTTTAACTGATAGCCTGAAGTCGTGTGGGTTACTTCTGGATTATTGTGTTGTTTTTATCAGCTGTTTGGACTCTCATTCTGACGGCACCCATTCACTGCAGAGTTTTTGTTTTTGTTGGGCAAGTGATATAATTCATAATTTCTCCAAATCTGTTCCGTTAAGGAAACAAACTCCATCTTAGATAGTCTGAGAGTGAAAACATATTAAGAACATTTTCATTTTTCAGTGAGATATTTGTATAAATACATGGATGTAAACATAATTACCCTAAACAGAATAATAATAGCAATACAAATGAAGGATCTCATAGCCTCTCATTTCTGTTGCACCTTTGAAATGACCCTCACAGAGGAAATTGATGTGTAATTTTGGTATAAAAAAATAATAATAATAAAAAAAATTATAATAAAGATTTGGTGAAGAGCTTGTGTTTAATTTCTGATGTTTAATGGAACTTCAACATTGACTCCTGGTATTCATTGATTATATTAGTCTCTCTATGGCATTTAGTTGTATTTCCCCTACACCTCTTTAGGGACACTACTGTTAAAGTGTCTGCTGTGGAAATTAAAGCCCTTTTATGACAATGATTACATACTTCCAAAGTGGGAAGTAATGTTATCAAGAGTACTTCAAATTTCAAATTCTTCTCCTCCCACATCAAAAATGATCAGGCAAAATATACAAGAGGGAATAAGAGCATGTACTGTACCATTAATTGCGCAACAGTCGAGTGGTTTACATCCTGTTGCAGATAACAAAAAAAGATCAATTACATTTTGCTACTGATAAACAAGCACCCAAATTCTTCTACGTTCACATTATAGTCTATTGATGGAGGAACATGTAAGAGAATAAAATGATGTGATGTGTGGAGGCAGCAAAGTCCAGTTCCCAACTCCAGTGCTTTCACAATGACCAGGAGCATCTCAATATCAAAAACAAGTTCTTTCATTTTGTGATTGTAGGACAATTCCAAGAATTCAAGAGGAGGCAAAAGCCAAACAAACATAACCCCTGTAAAAGGTAGAGAGAAAAAACTAAATAAACTATAAAAAAAAATGCAACAAAATACACTGACTCCCCAACTAGCTTCAACAGGAGAAAACAAGTAAAAAAAATAAAATAAAAAATAGCACCCACCTTTCTTCTAACCAATTCCCCCACAAAAAATTATATAAATGAATTAAGAACAATATAAAAACAAATAGTAGCTTACAAACCAGAAAGTATTTCTTTTTCATAAACACCAATTACAACAACACAGTGTAAACACAATAAAGCTGAAGAGAAACCCTTTCAAAAAGTCATACATTAATCCAACCACAGCAGGCAACCAATAACTGTCGGTATATTTGTCGGTACAAGAGCAAGAAGAGGTAAGTTTGGTGTTCAAGTGCTTAGAGACGCCTCTCTCTGCATGTGCCCAGTGCTCACAGAACACCGGTTAAATGGAAGAATGGGCTGTGTACAAAACAAAGCATGCCCAGACCCCATCGACTTCACGAGGGCATTCATGCCGCTCGCCCTCACCAGCTCCCTCGAGGGGGAAACCCTAAAAGCGCTGTTCCGGAACTTACCATCGAAGAGCTCCCGATCCCCAGTTCAGCCCTGGAGGGGCTGACACTTGGAGACCAGACTTCATGTTCCTATGATTTTTACTTTGTAAAAAATGTATATGGAGTGTAAGTTAATAAAGTGGTTCTGATTAATCTATACAGTAGATATAAATTTCAGCTAAGGATTTAACCTGCTAATAAAGATCAAAGCTGTTTTGTCTTTACTGGTAGTTGTATAGATGATATGAATGACATTTATGATCCACTTTATTCAGCAGCTGTTTTTCTGGACCTATCCCCATCACTGTTTTTTTTTTTTTTTTGGTCTGATATCCAACACAGTCAATATCTTGGTAAATTCATCTGCCAGTCAAAAGTGCAGATATAGGCAGGGAAAAAGCAGAAAGCAGGAGACAGAATAATGGTAAAAATGAGTTTAAGTTTAAGTAATAAAATACAATAAAATGGAAATAAAAAATAATAAAAATTAATAAAAACCTATATAAACTTGAAACGCTGCCCAATCAAATTCAAGGAATGGAACTGTTTTATAAATATATATATCGTTAAGATAAATGTTGTTCTACTTACCACCATCGTCATTGAAAGTTACATTGAATCTCCTGAATGTGGTCTGTTCTCTGTTGATAATTTGTAGTTTAAAATGTCCAGAGTCTGTATCTGTGATGTTTGTAATCGTCAGAGATCCAATTTGATGATACAGCTCCAATCTGTCTCTGAATCTCTTATTTATACTAGTCATTCCTAAATCAACTTTGATAAGAAGGTTTTCAGCTTCAAATGTCCACAGTATCAGATCACCACTCTGTATTTCAGCATTAGTCTGGAGAGTGACAGAGCCTCCTTCCCTCGCTGACAATGACTTCACTTCATGTGAAGCACAAAGAAACAGAGAAGTTAATAAATTAACATTAAATCATAAAACACATAAAAAATAAAGACTGAATGAGAAAATGATTTTTTTTTCTGCCATTTCAGTATCAAATAAATTCAATAAATTTAAAAAAAAAATTTTTTGGCATGTTCATAGCCTGGGGCCTGTACCATGATGGTTTAGTTTTGAGTTGAAAAAACCAAACATCTCTAATCTGGCTTTTTTGGTACCATAATGCTGATCATCAACTTTCTTTGTAAACTCAGGCTTTGATCCTGAGATTGTGGAGCGCCTGCACATGAATGTGACATCACTGGCGAACAGCCAATCACAAGCCTTGCAACACAAAGCAAGTTTGATTTACTTCTCGCGAGAGACCCAGCGAGATTCTAAACTAAAGGTTAAAGGTTTTGCTAAAGGTTAAGAGATTGAAGAATATGACAAATTTAAACATCATATGAAATATGAAAGAAAGAAATTATCTTGCTCCATCATGCAGTCACAAGTGAAACTTGAGTTTGTTTATACTTACTACAGCTCATTTATATTACATGATATGTATACATTAATATTCATTTATAATAACCGTTAAAACTAAAATTGCTTGTGTGTAATGGATTAATATAATATGAATCATAATAATTATATAAATCATATAAAATAACTAAGTAATTTATTAAAGCTAGACATTTTTTTTTTTTTTTTTTTTGTATTAGTGACCTTTAATTTAAAAGAAAGAGATACTGGGGGAGTGACTTTTTGTGCCAGATATGTGTCACTTTGCTCACATCTGATTGGTTCAAATTCAGTCTGAGATCTTGAATCCAGAACACAACCTGCCCTGGAGCAGGTTAGCCGTGCAGCGTAAGATACCATGGCAATGAACATCTGATTGATTCACCTTCAGTCTGAGATCTTGAACAGGATTGGTGCAAAACTAAACTGAAAAACTTACCTGGCTAGCCAGCTAATCCGGCTTCAGGAACTTTGTTTTTATTGTGAATCATCCAGTATATTTTTCAGTTAAACTAGTCATTCGTGAGGAGAACCAATTTCCAAACCATTATCTGTATTTTTACTTTTTGAAAATTGATCTCAGTAAATGTACAAAAATTAAAATAAAACATTTATGAGACCTCAAGTCATCTTCTGATATTGTGATAATAATCAATAATAATAATAAATAATTAATGAATATTTTTCCACAATTAACTCCTTTAGATACAGTCACGAGGAGGAAAATAAAGCAATCTGGAGCAGAGCAGAGGAATTGAAGTTAACTTTTAAAGGTGTCATATGATGCGATTAAAATTTTTCCTTTCTCTTTGGAGTGTTACAAGCTCTAAATGCATAAATAAGATCTGTAAAGTTGCAAAGATAAAGTCTCAAATCCAAAGAGATATTCTTTATAAAAGTTAAGACTCGTCTACGCCCCTCCTCGTTAAAAAACGTCTCGTTTAAACATGCCCCACATTTCTATGTCACGATGTGGGAAGATTTGCATAACGCCGCCCAGATGTTCACGCAAAGAAAGAAGGAGTAACTTTTTTTTTTTATTCTTGCTGTTTGCAGCCGCTGCCATGTAGTGGAGTAACTTACACTGTGTGTTTCGTTGTGAAAGCAAAACTACTTTGTTTGTTCTTCCAAAAGAGGACACAACTAGAAATCAGGTGGTTAAGTTGTATTTACAACACTCTTCCAGAAAACAGTTTCAACCTAAATATTCAGATGTGTGCAGCGCATTTCACAGGAGGGACTGTTTCTTGATCCTGAGAAAGCTGTGCACAACGGCTGTTTCTATACTTTGGGGCAATTCCAACTTTGCAAGGACAGTCTGGCGCTTCTGACTCACAGCAAGTAAGTTTACAAATTTAAAGAATTTTCAAATTCAATTTCAAATGTGAGTTTTGAGCAGTGTTAGAGTGGCACTTGTTTGTCATTTCTCTGATCATAAATGCAGACACGGTTTATGTTTACGCGGGCGTGATATGCAAACACAACACGGTTTAAAAAGACAGTATAAGCCATTATAATCAGTAATTATGTCCCCACTGGATGCAACAAATGCCTCGTTTGTAATGGGTTTTGTTGGTTTTGTCTGCATCACAGTATGTAAGTGGCATAACAGATTTCCATCACACGATTGAGGTATTCGGCCAATCACAACGCACTGGATAGCCCGGCCAATCAGTGTATACCTCGCATTTTTAGAACGATGTAAAAAATACGCGTTTCAGAAAGCGGAGCATAGAGGAGCAACAATAATGTACAGTATGTGGAAATAATGTGTGTTTTTGAGCCTTAAACCGCATAAAACACATGCATTACACCAAATACACAAAATAATGTTCTTTTTTAGCAGCATCATACGACCCCTTTAAGCCTGGGTATTAAAGATCTGCAGAGAAAATAAATATGAATTTCCCATTTTCTTCTCTTCACTGTCAGAGAAATACAGAACAAAAGAACAGAAATACGTTCAGATGAGTATTCATGTGAACATCTCAGTTGCTGTACATTCATACAACCACACCCTAAAGTTATGAGTCAATGTTATATCTCAGGTCTTTTCTTTCTGCATATATTCAGACTTGTTCATCGCACTTTGCTTTAACATATTCACACAACAAACACCATTTATGTGTCAAGGTTGTAAAACCTGCCACAGCATGTCAACATGTTTGGCAATACACTGGTAGTAAAACAACAGTTTTAGTCTGTGCGTTACACAAAATGATCATGATTTCAGAAGACTTTAAATATATGGCATGAACTTTTTGGACACCATTACAGTGCATTTATGATACTTTTTCATTTTAGAGTTTGAACGCTGTGGTTCAGTATGAAAGAGAAACAAGAGCAGCTTATACTTTTGAAACAACATGAGGAAATTATAGAATGTGTATTCTAAAAGAATTTTCTTTCAAGAGTAAATTTGCCTAAATTTTACACTAAATAAACTTTTATTTATTTTTTCAGATATAAAACAAGTTCCAATAGACACAAATAGGCGAAAGTCAGGTTTTGATGACACCATGAAGACCAGGAATGAGGGATACTTTATTGATTAAATTAGTATCACAACTCTAACTAATCTGATGCTTGTTTCAGGGCATTAACATTCCCTGAGTAGTCTATAAGGACTATAATGTACACAGTTTAAAGACAATTCTAGCAATTCTGGAGGAAATGGAAATCCTTTTTAAACAATTCAACACTTACCCATTTGCCCTTTTTTTAATTTAAAAATCGTATGGCAATAGTAAATCAAAGGAACAGCTGTACACAGGAGCAGCAGAACAGAAACAATAACACCAGTGACTATCCCTGCTTTAGTTCCTAGTTTTTTTTTTTTGATCAAATAAATGCAGCCTTGATGAGCTCACAGAGGCTTTTCTCAAATTTGTTCCACTGAAGATACAAACTGAAGATATCTTAGATTAAAAATAGACATTTGCTCACCCTCAGTGAGCAAATATTAAGTGAGCTGTTTGTTTTTATTGAGATATTATTATGATTAAAAAAATAATTAATTTGAAAAAAATATGATTTATCTAATAGCCTCTTGTCTCTGTTGCACCTTTGAAATTATTCTCACAGAGGAAATTGGTGTGTAATTTTGGTGATTTTTTTTTTTTTTTTTTTTTTTAAAATAAAATATTTTGTGAAGAGTTTTGTATTTAATTTTTTAATGTTTAATGGAACTTCAACTTTGACTCCTGGTCTTCATTAAACATTGGTCTCTCTATGGCACTTTATAGTAATTTCACCCTACACCTCTTTAGGGGTGCTCACTTTAAAGAAGGTTACAATGGAAATTAAATCCTTTATGACAGCAATTAGATACTTCTGAAGTGGGATGTAAACGAGAAAGCAACATAAATGAGAGTAAGTCAAATTCCATATCTCAAGCTCTAACTTCTCCTCCCACATTAAAAATAGCAAAAAGACTCGGGCAAAATATAACAGAGAGAGAAAAAGGGACATGTACCATTTACAAATTAGATTATCCATAACAATGGGTGCAGATTACATCCTGTTGCAAAGGACAAAAAACAGATAAACAAACTTGTTTTGTTACTGATTTAAATGAGCCCCCAAATTCTGTAATCGGTTTTGCCATTATAGTCTATTGTGGAGGAACATGTCACAGAATAAACTGATGTTATGTGTGGAGGCAGCAAAGTCCGGTTCCCAACCCCAGTGCTTTCAAAATTACCAAGACCAAGTCAATATCAAAAACAAGTTTATTTTTTAAATATGGGAGGTATCTGAGTAAATGCCGAAACAACAAATATAATGCCTCTAACCATAGAGAGATTAACAAACAACTGACTACTAAAAGAAAAGAAAAAAAAAAAAAGAAAAAAATACAACAAAATACACTAACTCCCTAAACTGGCTTAAACAGGAGAAAATTAGATGGCAACTACCCCTTTATTAACCCCATTCCCAAAGCTCTTAACAATATAAACTAATTAACGATACACAAACCATTTGTAGCTTACAAACCAAAAAGTATTACTGGCCATAAAAACCAGTTGCAACAAGAGTGTAAACACAACAACACTGAAGAGAAAAATCGACAAGGCAGCAATTCCTACATCACAGTAGACAAACCAATAACTGGAGTCAGCTGGCAGCCACTTACTTCCTGCATACAGGAAGTGAAGAGAGAAACAAATATGTTTTTGCACTAACACAACTCCCATTCTGGGATGGAGAAACAGAATTTCTTCAAAAATATTTGGACATCATATCAAGAATTGTAATTTAAAAGCATAGAAACATGCAAAGTTTTCAGTTTAAATGAAAAGTAAAAGTAAAAAGAATGGCAACACTGGTCAGTAATTGGTTAATTTTTGCAGCAAAAAATGTCACACTGACAGTGAATACTTGTGCGTATCTTGTAAACGGTCTGATTAATTTCTACACATGAGAAGCACATGTGATCTTTAGAGACACTTTGATCAAAGCTTGTATATGAAGATTAACCCTACAATAGTTTTTAATTTTATAAAACGGCATATTCACAAAACGGCATATTTATAAAAACATCTTAAAATATATATGGTCTTACAATCATGTCTTTGATCAAAATCAAAATTGTTAAAAGTGTAACAGGTATGTAGTGTTTCATCAACACTTTTCTACATTCATGCCTGAAACCAAATAAGCTTTTACACAAGAGGACAGGGTACAGTTCTCACTATGACTGGATGGATTCTAAGGCTTGTAAAAGACAGAGCTGAAATGTTGATGAAGTCACAGTGATTGATACTGGTGGGCGTGTCTTATCTCACTAAACTGCTGCTTCTCCATCCTCTTCATTTTGGCTCATTAAAAGCCGTTTCTTCATTCACCCATCTTTTTACTGATGATTCTAAAAGAAACAATCACAGAAATTAAAAAGAAATGAATCTGGAGATCAATCCTGTAGTCATTTCTGAGAAACTGTAAGTACTCTACCATCAAATTAAATCTTGTTTGACCCCATGCTCTTTTACTTTTTGGCAAATGAACATTATATTTGTGAATTCAGTCATGCATCTTCCAATATGCACATTTAAAAGTAAAGTTTATGTTGATTTTGTTTTGATGCGTTAAAAGATTTCCAACTAGCCCATTTCTCTCAGGACAAACACACTTTCATTCACTTGCATTCAATTCTGATTATCTGCCAGTTTGTCGTTAGACAGTATGTACAGATCGAAATGTATGAAATGAATCAACTGAATGAAGCTATATCATGCAAGTTTGTCGTTAGACAGTATGTACTAAAGAGATTCAGTGTGCAAACAACAAACTCTTACTGCTTTCATCTCTTTCAATTCATTTCCAGTAAAGTTTCCATCTGTAACCTGGTTTTAACAACAATCAGACAAATCAGACAATGAAAACACATTCATTAGACATGATGATCACGTTTAAAAAAAATAAAAATGAAATATCCAAACAACACACAAACAAAATCAGCCCAAGTTAATGAGATTTGAGACTTTTGGCAGATGGGATCATTTCATTAAATAATGATGGTCTGTTCCTCACAAAAAACTGTAATTTGACTACTGAAGACTTTTGGTCCTTTTTGGAGATCGACATGCAATTGTGATTGGACATGAAATCTAATTTTGTTACGTGTAAAAAAGAGCAGCATGAAGATTACTGCTGAACTGAATCTAAATCTTCTTTCATGTTCCTCATAAGAAAGTCATTTAGGTTTGGAATGAGGTAGTGTTCAGAAATCCCTTGTTTGTAATGAGCAGTTAAAAATTGAAAACTACTTAAAATATTAAATTAAAAGACAATGACTCACCATGTGCACAAACCCCAGCATTTTCATTTATGATTAAACATTATTCCCTTCCTTTAGTTTGAAAACTCCCACACGTGTCCGTCCCCTCGCTAGACTTATGGCAGTATCTTCAACATAAATGGACGCTTCCCATTCATCTTTCTCCTCTTCTGGTCTCATTATCTCTTCTTTTGTGACATCAGCACCTGGAAACAGATAAATACAAAGAAAAAGCAAACATTAGATTAAGTGTTTTTGCATATGAACTCACTCATAGTCTAAAAATGAAAATGAAGATCACAGAAAACATAGGCTGAAATTGGTGGTGTGTGGGGTTATGCTTTGTAAAACAATGCAATGATATATACTCAGAATAATTGTGTGTAAAGTAGTAAAAACAATATAGTATAGTAAAAACAACAGGCTAAAAAAAAAAATAATGCGTTTAAGTTTAGAAACATTTTGAGTTTCAAAGTTCTTTAGAGAACGGTGTTTCTTTTTGAATATATTTCCAATACAATTTGAATACATTTTGATGTCTGTTGACAAGTGAAAGTATTTTTTTTTTTTTTACTGCAAACCAAAAAAACAAGATTCTAGTAGAAAATTAAGGGCAAGTGTGCCACACATGACCTCAAAAGTGAAAGGCCAAAGAATTTTGATCAACCATTCTGGTAGCTAGAGTTGCAGTATAAGTCCTAAAACCCACCCACTTAATGTATCCAAATTAATCACATAATGGCACAGACTCAGGCTCCAAATGAATCTGACGTCATTTTTTGAAAGATGACAGCAGCAATACTGAGATATTTTGGCTCACTTTTCTACAGGGAAAGGAAATGGAGGAACATTGTCAATTTTTTTCCAGCCTATGAATCACTGGTAAGCTGGTTGATCAGGAAAAAAGGCGGATGGCATACACAATAAAGCTGCTATATCCTGGGCCATCATCTTAATTGTTTCGGGTTGCATGGATTACAGGATTGTGTCACATGACCAATCTTGCATCACTGTTTGTCAATAACTCAGTTTTTCAGAAATCCTTATTTCTACCTGATTTCTGAGGTCTAGTTTTATGGCGATCTTTAAAGGTCCATCATGAATGAATGTGCTCATAACAATGAGCTATTAATGATAAATTTTTCATATTGAGTTTTCAATTTGATCCACACCAATTTCGCTTGTGGGTATTAAAAAAAAATGGAGAAGAAAACGTGGCTACAAACCGACGTGTACTCTACTGTCCTGCAGACGACATGCAGCAAACAGTTTCCTGCAGACAACAGAAAGCAATCGATTATGTTAATGCAGTCTTTGAAGTTCCCTCGATGGGGGGACTTCATTGTGCTGTGTCAGTTTGTAATACTTAACGCAGTTGCGGTGTTGTGTAGGGTTCCTTGCCTTCAACTGTCACAGCAGCACATAGAAAGGAAACAGGAAATAAGGAGATTAGTAAGTGAAATGCTACATGTCGAGGAGACACCTGAGAACGATACTGTGTGATTCTTTATGGGCTTCAATAAATCACTTCATCGACTCACTTATTTTTTAGTAAAGGGACTCTGTAATACTTACACATTTCACTTTAGGTTTTTCTGAGATATCGCCTACACGTCACAGCAGCACATTAGCAAACAGAAAATAAGGGGAATAGGATTTAAATTAACAAGATAAACATGTCAGCAAAATCTGTGTGGAATCTTCATGGGATTTGATAAATCACTTGCATCATGTGAAAGTACTTTTTATGTAATGATCAGTAACAATTGCCATAATGTTGTATATCACATGCTGTATAATTCAATCATCAGTGTAGTGATGGCAATACTGACCCAATGTGACATACTTCCTTTATTATTGCATTAAACAATTAACAGTCAAACAAGCAGAAAAAAAAAAAAAAGATAAGTATTGAATATGAAATAATCATTTTCCATTTTTTAAAACTGCGGTAATACACAAACGGAATTTTTCTGATGTTGCACTCGCGTTTTATACTTACGCAGTCGTTCAGCGATCTTCTCTTCACTGTCACAAGCAGCCCACATAGAAACAGAACGTAAGGAGATGTACGATGACGTGATCAGGCCTGAAACTGACAGAAACACTAAACAAATTAGATAAACACATTATAGCTGTGACTCACACAGACAATACAACAGAACACTCAAAATAACACATCATAAAGTCAGCATGACAATGATTTTAGGACCAGCTGCTGCAAAATTTATGTAAGTTATGTGAACTAAAAGACAATACAAAATAAAGAAAACAAGCAGATGAGGATGCTCGCACCAACACAAAATAAAATAGCAAAAACAAATGCATGGGAGGCATAGGGTTAGGAGCATGCTCAGGCCAAACCTATTCCTTCTTCTTTTATTTAACAAACAGACATAATCAAACACAGATCTTAATAACGTTTTTTTTAAAAAGTCAGCATTTTATCAAACAGCAACAATTACAGTAATGTTGCATATCACACATGTTATATGTGATTCAGTCATGGTATATTAATGTCCTTCAGCTCAAAACTCTGAATTACACACTTAATTACTGCACCAAATCAAACACAAGCAGAACTCTGTGGTGAAAATTATATACTGACTATGAAAAATATGTTTAAAATTCACTGAGCATATGTTATGTTGCTCCTGCTGTATCAGCTGTAATACTTACGCAGTTTCTCTAGATGTTCAGAGATCTTTGCTTCATGTCACAGCAGCACATAGAAATGAGGAAATCATAAGGGAATCACTTCATCATCTGCATGACTATTTAATAATGATTGGTAACAATTACAGTAATGTTGTTTTTGTAAAAAAAAAACCGCCAAAATACCATAAATTTTCCCAACAAAAACCTTTTTTGCTTAATGTTTTTTAAAAAATTATTAGTTGTGTCACTGCATGACTAATTATTGACTAAAAATAAATTACATGTACATTTAGTTATTTAGCAGACAAATTTATCCAAAGCGGGCTTCAAAAGAGGACAAGGGGAAAACCCAAACAAAAAAAAAAAAAAAAAAAGAGCCCCAATTTTAATAAGTGTTTTAGCAAACCCCATAAAAAAAATTAAACAAATTTAAAAAAACCGAGCACAATTTAAAATACTTTTTTTTTTGTATCAGTGCAAATTTTTTCGTAATTTTTTTCAGGCATCGGCTTCAGGGCAAGCAGCAAAAAAAACAGAAATGAGGAACAAAAAAATTCCCCCTTATGATTTGTACCTAATGTTTTTTGTAAATTCAGCAAATTCAGAGATTTAGGATATTAATGTATTTGCTATTACTGAAGAATCAGACATTTAACCCCTTCAAACACAAACAGGGAAATTGGGGTTTTTAAAAATAAAACATTGGGCCATGAAAACTATTTTTTACTTTTAAACCTCTACTGTAGCAAAATACCAAAGTGAGGGAGAGATTTTGGAGGGTTCCCCCAAAAGGTTCCCCACACCCCCCTTCAGTGCTTGCCTCCCGGGCTTTTTTAATGTTTTTTTCTCTTTTTTCCCTTTTTTTGTTTTTCAAAAATGATCAGTTTTTCCCGGGATTTAACCCGCTGAACATTCAAAAAAAACACAACCCCAAAATCTTCCACCGGGGCTGGGGGAGGGTCACAGAGCTTAAAAATTTTTTTATATCAGTTTTTTGAAGGGCTGTGCATTCCAAACCAGGGGCCCTCTAATCTACCCCCAATGGAAAAACCCTGGGTTTATGGAAAACACAGCCTTTCCCGGCCAAAGAAGGGCCCAGGAAAAGGGGACAGTTTTTGAAACAGGCCTACCACTGGAAAAGATCTGGGAAAGGAAAATAACTGGCAAAGTTGGAACCAAACTTTTTCCTATCATTAAACCCAAAGAAACCCCCAAAAATTCGACAATCCCCAGCCTGGTCAACACCCAGGGGAAAATTAAAAATTTGGGGTTTAAAAAAACACCAAATTAAAACCCCCTTAAATTGGGCCCCGCAAGTTGAAAAAGGGCAAAAGGTTTTTGGAAAAAACAAAAAAAGTGGGGCCCCGCCTTAACCCCCTGCAAACCTGGCGACCAGGGGATTAAAAATTTAAAGGGTCATGGTTTTTGGAAAACCCTTTTTCAAAAACCCCCCATATGAAAACCCCTCCGCCCAAAAATTAAATGGCTTAAAGACCCCGTCCGTGGGTTTTAACACTTTAAAAGAAAAAAAAAAGGTTTTTGCACCCAAAGGGGAAAACCGGGAATTACCCCCCCCCCAAACAAAAAGGGGGGGAAAAATCAGACTGGAAGCCCCTCAAAGGGAAAGTGGGGTTTTTCTTTCCTTTTACTTTTTTCCCCCAAAAACCCTATTCAAAAAACCCCCTCCGCCCAAATTTCAGCGCCCCCCTCCGGCCCATCCCGGCCTGCCGGGTCCCTTCCGACCAAAATTAAAGGGGGCATAGGGGAGCCAAAAACAGCCAAAACATCCCGAAACCCCAAATAAAGTGGACTTCCCCGGGCTTTTTTGGAAGGTCTGAAAGAATCACCAATTGCAAGACACCATCCCCAGCACTGGAAAATCAAAAACAGACGTTAAAGAGTTTTATTGCAGGTTTAAAAAACACCATTCACACCTCCTGCAACCCCCCTCAAGCACTCCAGATCAATGTAGATAACGTGCATCAGGTCTTCAGAAAGAACGAGAGAAGAAAGGCACCAGGCCCAGACCGTGCTACACCAGCCTGTCTGAAATCCTGTGCTGACCAGCTGGCCCCCATCCTCACACAAATCTTCAACAGATCACTGAAGCTGTGCAAAGTCCCTTCATGCTTCAAACTCTTCACTATCATCACCATCCCAAAGAAACCCAAAATTACTGGACTTAATGACTACAGTCCTGTGACTCTAACATCTGTGGTCATGAAATCATTTGAAACACTGGTTTTGGCTTACCTGAAGGACATCACTGGGCCCTTACATGGCCCCCTGCAGTTTGCCAACAGAGCAAACAGGTCTGTGGAAGATACAGTCAACGTGGGACTGCATTACATCCTGCAACACCTAGACAGACCAGGGACTTATGTGAGGATCCTGTTTGTCGACTTCAGCTTGGTTTTCAAAACTATCATCGAAAACCTCCTCCTGCCCAAATTAACTCAGCTCTCCGTGCCCACCTCCGTCTGTCAGTGGATCAACAGCTTCCTGACAGACAGGCAGCAGCTAGTGAGCCTGGGAATATACACATCCAGCACCCGTACAATCAGCACTGGTAGCCCCAGGGCTGTGTTCTCTCCCACTGCTCTTCTCTCTCTACACCAATGATTGCACATCTAAAGACCCCTCTGTCAAGCTCCTGAAGTTTGCAGACGACACCACACTCATCGGATCTAAAGACCCCTCTGTCCGAGTCTGCTTACAGACAGGAGGTTAAAGAGCTGGCTGTCTGGTGCACTCTTAACAACCTGGAGCTTAACACACTCAGAACAGGGAGATGATAGTGGACTTCAGGAGAACCCCTGCTCTCCCCCACCCACCCATCATGAACAGCACTGTGGACTGCAGTGGAGTCATTCAGGCTCCTGGGCACCACCATCTCTCAGGACCTAAAGTGGGACTTTCACATTGACTCCATTGTAGAGGTTGTACTTTCTTTCGCCAGCTGAGGAAGTTTAACCTGCCACAGGAGCTGCTGAAACAGTTCTACTCCGCCATCATTGAATCCATCCTCTTCACTTCTATAACTGTCTGGTTTGGTTCAGTTATCTGACCTCAGAAGACTACAGAGGGTAGTCCGACTGCTGAGCGAATCATCGGTACAACCCTCCCTTCTATTCAAGAACTGTACTATCCAGAGTGAGAAAAAGGGCTGGAACACTTACCCACATCCAGCACAACTTCCTCTTTGAATGTTGCCATCTGGTCGACGCTACAGAGCTCTGAGCACCAGAAGACCAGACACAGGAACAGTTTCTTCCCTCAGGCAATCCATCTCATGAACACTTAACAATAAATGTGGAACACACAACACTATACAGTATACATTATCCATTTAACACACTTTAAAATCTATTTACATTTAAAATTTGCACATATCATACATGTACATACATATTTTGTGTTTTTGCTTTTTTGTACATTGTCTATTTTGTATTTTTTATATTATTCTTTTTATTGTCTGTGTCTTGTCGCTGTCATTCTTGTCAATGTAGAGCTTTGTCACTAAAACAAATTCCTTGTATGTTTAAACATACCTGGCAGTAAAGCTCATTCTGATTCTTATACTTACACATCTTCATTAGTTTTTCAGAAATCTTCACTTCATGTCAGAGCAGCACAAAGAAACAGAAATGATGAGATTATGAGAACATGAACAAATAAGCATGTCAGAAGATACTGTGTGATACTTCATGTACTTTTAATAATCCTCATTATCTGCATGACTTGATATTAATGATTAGTAACAATTGCCCTAATGTTGTATGTGTATGTGATTCATTCACAGTATATTAATGTCATGTAGCTAAATACTGGACATTATACATTTAATTATACATTATACATTTACTTATTATACATTTACAACCTACTGTAGCACAATAAACCTAATTTTTACTTTCACTGTATCAGTTGTAATACCTACCCAGTTCTTTTTCATTGATCTTGGCTTCATGTCACAGCAGCACATAGATACAGAAATGAGATTTAAAGTGAATAAACAGATGAACATGTCAAAACACTGAGAAGATACTGTGTGATTCTTCAAGTACTTCTAAATTACTTCACCATCTGCATGACTTTTTATTAACGATCTGTAACAATTACAGTAATGTTGTATGTGTTAAAGTCAACATGACATATATTATAAAATATTGCAGTGTTTAATATTAGTGATTTACTTATCTCCTCATTTCAGGAGGCATTAAAGGTGTCATGACACAGATTTTGTTATTATTATTTTAATTTATTCTTTGAGGATCTTTTATAATGTTATGTTTTTTGCACTATATATAAAATGTTCATAGTACATTTCTAAACTATTGCTACACTCTCTTGCTGCAGCAGTTTTAATACTTACGTGATTCCTTTTTTTCAGAGATCTCCGCTTCATGTCACAGCAGCACACAGAAACAAAAATGAGATTATAAGTAAATGAACAGATGAACATGTCAGAAACACTGAGAAGATACTGTGTGATTCTTCATGTGCTTCTAATAATCACTTAATAGTATACCAATACAGTATACCTTGTACCACTTTACAAAACAGCTCCATTTGTAAACATTAGTTAACAGTTATTAAGTGTTATATATTTAATTAGTTAAATGATGTGTCACATCTGTTAAGTTTTTTATATTCCGTTTTCTCTTGCTGTATCGGTGTTAACACTTACACAATTGTTTGAACAGCTTCACTTCACGTCACAGCAGCACATAGAAACAGAAAATAGGAGATTAGAAACTAACAACAACAGCAGGAAACTACGAATTATATGGCCAATCCTACTTTTCCTCAATGCTCCCCTCATAACGATCTGGGAGAAATGCGAAGGCCATAGAGGAGGAAGTTTACCTGGCGCAGAGGAATCATTCACCGAAGCTCAACATTTGTTTGCAGATCATTAAACTATTAAACGACTCAGAGTCATCTGAATCAGTTTTGTAAGGTTGTTTTGAGCACAAAAACGCCTGCCAAAGGTAAAGCACCGTGACGCAAAAAAGTCACCGATTTAACTAAAACTTTCGAATGCGTCAGTGTTTGTTGCCGCAAGGAACAGAGCAATTGGTTCAAAAAAGTTTTCAATTGCAAGTATACTTGATAAAGAATAGATATTGAAAAAAATACTTTTTTACAGTCCAACACTGGTTATCACGTGATCTGTATATGAATGTCATGCAGCTCAATAATGGAAAATCACCCACACTTAATTACTTATTGCACTAAATCACTCAGCCACAAGCATGCCTTTGTGTTAAAACAACACACTTTGGGGGGAAAAAAAAAAACCCTATTATGCATTTAAACTCTGCTTTAGCAGAATAAAGCTATTTTATTTATTACATACTGTATATTTCCTGTTGTATCAGCTGTTATACTTACACAGTGATCTAGACTTTAGAGATCTTTGCTTCATGTCCACAGCAGCACATAGAAACAGGAAATTACGGACAGATAACTGAGATGTTGTAACAATTTAGCTTTAAACAGAGATTCAGTCTTCAGTATATTAAGTTATCAGCTAACACTAAACAATCAAACACTAGAACGTGTGGTGAAAATGATAATAAAAATTTATTTTATCATTTAAATCCACATAGAAATAAAGTTCATGTTTCTCAGTTGCACGCTGCAATTACTTACGCGTTGGTCTAGTCGTCAGAGATCTTTGCCTCATGTCATCAAACGCGCAAAACAACAACACAAGATTATGCGTAAATAAACAGTTGCACCACGTAAAAAATAACGAGGAACATAGTCTGTGTTCTTATGGTTCATCAATATCTGAATTGAATTTTGAATGACTACGTATGAGTTTTTTTAGTCAGAGGATCTTGTGCACGACAATATAACAACACCAGAAGTTACAGTGCAGGACACCAGCGCAGACAGCAAACACATATTCCTGTATAGCACCTTTGATAAACCTGGGAACTGCAATAATACAGAGAGAAGATTAATATCTAAATTATTAGTAGACACTAGAGTTGTAGCATTGTAATGAAACAATACTAGAATCTAATCACCAGAGACAGTAACAATGGAATCTTTTGAACAGACCTTCTGTCGCTGTATATCACTTTAGCTCTAATCTCCAGGTATGCTCAGTTTCGAGGTCTGTGATGGGTCAGAGATCAGTCTTACTGTCCATCTCCAGTCTGCCTTGGACGCTCCACATCACAATCTAGAATGATGTGATGGCTGTCTTCTGTATCACTTAGCAATGAGAGATCCTTCAGCTACAAATCTCCACCAGTATTAGATCAGTTCTGTAGTTCCAGTTCAGTGTGCAGAGTCTCAGCAATTTCCATTAGTGGATTGGGACAAAGCCTTTATTTCATATGATCTTCAACAGAGTTGCAGTGGATTCTGCAAAAAAATGTTTCAAGACATTGCTGACCACTCGCAATATAGTGGATTATTTCAGTGGCCAGTTCTCACACAAAGTTCCCAACTACAGTAGCCCCACCGATATACAAAAAGCAAACAGTACATTTTATGATTTTCTTACATACTAACGTCTCCAGGTAAAAACTAGCGGCCAAATGTATAAATTGTCATATAACTATCTTCAAACCAATGACTTTCCTGAACGTCAAACAAGCCCAGCCAAAAAGCTTAAGTCTTTAATAAAAAGTGCAATAACAAAGGCAGAACAGAATAGTAGTCCATAACTTGATAACTACAGATAAGAGATTTAATGACTCACCCTGTTCACAATCACTTTGAACATATGGTTTGATGCCTGCACTTCTTAATAATCCCTACTTGAGATTCACCCGAGTGTTTGATTCTGATGTCAGAATGGTGAGAAAACCCCCCCCCCAGTATGGTCCAGATTAAGTCTGCCACTAACATACATCACAATGCCTTATCAATGTATCAACTTACCAGTTCTTTGATGATTGTTGCGCTGCTAGTGTCATTAATAGCCACTCTATAGACCATTCTTTTGCATTTCGTAAATTAGTCTGTAAAGTGAGAGAAATCCTCGATCACTGTCTTTACTTTATCTGGATCAACAACGAGCAAACCTGCAGAAACAGTCGAGATGTTAAATTATATGTACCCGATGCTTTATCATTTATCCAAAAACTGACTTAAAAATTAGGAAATACAAGATAATTGCCATAAGAAAAATTGATTGAATATATGTAAAAATACAAAAATATGAAAAACATTGAGGAAAAAAAAACCACAATCATAGGATTGGAGGGGATTAAACAAATGCCTCCTTGCACACCAAGAAAACAAAAAGAAGAAAAAAAGAAATCACAAAAACAGTGGGATATCGCCCTATGATGAGGTTCAGTGCTGATTGTTAAAACAGTAGAGTAAAGCGAAACTTAGGTAACTGCTAAGGCCATATTGAACAGTATTGTATGAGAGTAAATCTCTTTACGTAATTCCTTTTTAGGGGAACATACGTTAAAAAACAAAAAAAAAAAAAAAAAACAAAACGCTTCAATCTTCTCGTTCTCGCTATGGCTGTGAGTTACTCGTAGAACAAAACGTCAAAGTATCGTAAAGTTATGTTACCACAAGCTTTAGCTAAACGCACGTAAATATCATATGTCCAATCAGAACGAAAGTTAATCAGCACCTGGTTTAAGTACATAGAAGAATATTATGAATTGCACAAGGGGCAAACCTTCGTTTTATTACTAAAAAATGTTGCTGCTAAGGGAATGGTAGTTTTTCTTGTCAATGTCTCAAGGCCTGAGCTTCGAAGCTTTGAGGTGATTTGCCTTGCTATTTTAATCATGTGTATTCCAGTGACATCAAGGATATTATAACATAAATGTAAAAAAATAAAAAAAATATAAAATGCAAACTTCATAGTTTGGTTTAGAAATAAGCATTTGAAGATGGCATTTGTCACACAGGCCAGGTAATCCTGGCATAAAGTGAAACCGGAAAGCATTAAGAAACCCAAAATTCAAGCACTTACACTTTCATGATGGACAAGAACAACAAAAGGAAAAAAGACGATCTTCATTTTGTTGTGAATTTTCAGTGAGGGTTCCCTTTTAAAACAAGGCAGATTGTGTAAAAATTTTTCGGTCCGCTTCCGCATACTGCTTAGGTGTGCTTTAAAAATGGCGTCATCCCGGTGAGGGCGGTGGCAGAAGGAAGATTTGTTACTGACAATTTCTTTTCTCACGCCTCTTTCATTTGGAATAATGACAATATAACTGCTTCAAACAAATCTTTATTTTTAAAAAATTGGTTCAAAAGAGACATTTATCATCTTATAAAAACGTTTGACAGTTTTGGGAATCTTTTAACTTACGAACATTCATGTATATTTACAATTTTCCCTTTACATTTTTAAGGAATTTAACTAGTTATTAAAGCTTTTCATGTAACATTTCGTCGTCATTTTTTGTAACTCTATAATGAGATTATGACTGGAGAAGAATTTGGGTTAAATTCTTTTAAATTTTGTTTTAAAAAAAATAAAAGAAATGCACTTAACACTAATACCATTTACACTTCGAAATCTTAATATCAAGATTCACTGATATTGATGATATATGCCTTTTTGTAATAATGAAAAAGGGATGCTGACTATTTTTATTTTTTTATTTTTTTTGACTAAGTTGTAAATTGGATTGATTGGCAGTTTTTATATTTTAATTAATGAATTTTAAATTATTGCTTTACTTTAAAGGATTTATCTTGTGTTATGAAAAAAAAAAACAATAAGGATCTAAATTTTTTGTTAAACCTTTTTATTTTATTAGCTAAATTTCACATACATAAACATCAATTTCTTAATTCATCTCCTATGTTAAATTTGCCTGTTCTGACTTTGACTTTTTTGTTTTTGCATTTTGTGTGTTTGAATTGTAAGGTCTGTGAAATGTTTAAAATACCCCCCTGGTACTTTGTAATATATCCTTATTCGTTAAAAAAGGAATGTAAGCTATGCCTTTCGGCTGTGACTGTGATGACCCTCAAATTGTACGCTCCATTATAGTTTAGGGGATGGGGGAACATGTCACATAATAAAATGATGTTATGTGTGGAGGCAGCAATGTCAAGTTCCCAACCCCAGTACTTTCACAATGTGGGAGGATCCAAGGCTTCAAAAAGGGGCAAAAGCCAAAATAACAAACACAAATCCCTAATCAGGGGAGAAAATACAACTAAACTATTGAAAGGAAAGAAAACAAAATACAAAACCCAAATACCCTAACTCCCCAACTAGCTTAAACAGGAGAAAACATGTTCAAAAGATAAGGGCACCTACCTCACTCCTAACCCATTCCCAAATAATCAACAATTTAAACTAATTATGAACAATACACAAACAAATAATAGCTTACAAATCAGAAAGTTTTTACATAAACCCCAAATTTGAGCAAGATTATAAACACAAAAACACCGAGAGAAACCCATTCAAAAAATCTAAATCCTCCAAACACAGCAGGCAACCAATAAATGGAGTCAGCTGGCAGCTATTTTTCTGCTAAATAGAGAGAAACAAATATGTCTCTGATTAATACACTCTAAATTCATATCACATTTGTAATTTGATTAAAGGATGCTGAAACATATCTTTGGATACAATTAAGCTGTTATTTAAAATGAAAAAAACATGCAAAAATTTTCAGTTTAAATGAAAATAGAGTAAAAAGAACGTTTAAATTAGGAAAGTAGTTGGTTAATTTCGTGACAAAAGTGTCACATTGACATGAGTACTGTGTGTTCTTGTATACAGTCTGATGAATTTCTACACATGAGAGGATGGTCATGTGATCTTTAGAGACACTGGGATCAAAGGCTGAACGAGAGCAGCACATACTGTCAATGGTTTGAGGATACTTTTGAGGTAAAACACATCTTTGGTAAGAGGTTGTAGTGCAACATTAATACAGTTATATGAATTATTTCCTCAACACATTTCTCTGTTATCTGAAACCAATACAGCTGTTTACACACAAAACATGAGGTCAACCGTGATTGACCTGGGGGGTGTCTTATCACTAAATTGTGCACTTGTGCTATCTATCATTTTGATCCATCCTTTCCTTTTGGATCATAAAAGGTGTTTCTCATACGTCTTTCCTGTTCGATTCTGAAGGAAACACCCGAAGAACAAATTAACAAAAAGAGGAAATCTGTGAGATCAATCCTGAGTAGTTGTTCCGAGAAATCCAAAATGGAATATTTCCCGTCAATACCATTAGCAATGAAATGTAAAAATCATTTAAATAACACATATTGCCCAATGCACATTTGAGTCATTTGATGTTCAGAGGATTTTTTATTTTTTACGAGTGGCAAACAACAGAATCTCACCTCTTTATGCTCTTTCAGTTCATTTCCAGGAGCTTTTTCATCTGATCCTGTTTAACAACAATCACAGATAAAGTAGGTCAATGAAACATCTATTTATTAGAATGTCAACTAGAAAAACTAGAAAATTGTAACATTATTTTGTTACATACATAAGTTTTGGGAGCACCAAGTGTACCCATAATATGTTGAATGACAAACCCTTTTGTATAACAGCATTACAGTTAAAAAGCATACTCACCAGGTGTTCAAATCCAGCATACTTCGTACTTGGTTTAGATTTAAAGGCTCTTTCTGCTTCTCTGTCTCTCATCTCTTATCAGCACCAACGCTTTATTATGGCAGTCTCTTGAACATAAATGAAACGTTTCACTTGCATGTCTTTGAGATCTGGTCTTGGTTCGATTCTAGAGTGTGTCAGCAATGGGAAAACAGAGACTGGTAAGAAAGTTGTATTTAAACAGAAACAGAAACAGTTATATGTAAAGGTGTATCGGATGTATTGAACATTCCCTGTGTGTTCGCAGTGTGTGAATAATAACACAAACAAGGCCTATAAAAAACATGTGATAATTTAAAAATCCAACCATGAATGTTTTTTTTTTTTTAATCATTACCCCTTTATCAAATTGAAGCGGCCTCGATTCCTTTCAGTGTGAACATCACACAGACAGGCCCTCACAGACGGTAATGAAGTGGCAGTCCGTCTTGTGGTTTTATCCAGGCCGCCATGATGAGCTGTAGCTATCAGTTCCACCCTGTTTCACAGTGGCGAGATGTAGAAAAGAATGTCCTAAGTGTTTGAGGGGTTTGTGTTGGATTAATAAAAACAGCAGTCATCATTTACTCCCGACATTGTGCCGCTGAAGGGAAAATGGAACAACCCCGGCTTGCTCTGAAAGAGCTGTTTTTGACAGGCGCAAAATGGTGTTGTGTTACACTACCATTGAGAAAATTTTAACCAAAGTATGTTATAGATTTTCAATAAAGACCCTAAATGAATCATATCCACTTGTGGACAATGGGCATCGCATGGACCCATTTAAGAACTGGTTAGTGTATGTGATACATATTTTACATTTCAGCATCGCTTTCCAAACGCACAAAGACATTGTTGTACCTGTTAAAGGTGTAATGTAGGAATACCTGCTAAAACACTGATACAAGTCTCTGCTTCTAAATACAAAACTAAAATGTCTTTAATAGGGTTGGGCGATGTCTACCAGTTTTGCATTGGACGATGTCTACAGTGAAACATTGTGATGGACGATGACATCGGGGGGCGGGGGGAAAGTGAAAGAAAAATGAGAACGCAAAATCAAAAGTGGTTCACTAGTTTCATTGAACATCTTTATCGCATACAAAAAAACATTTGCACTTGCTGTATCAGCTGTAGTACTTACGTGTTTCTTGTTCAGATTCTTTGAGCTTCATATACACTCTGTCAAATCTGCACACAGACACAGAGAATTATCTTAATTATAAGAGAATGGAATAGATGATACTTTGCAGAACCCTGAGGAACATTTGTAGCCAAATATTTTAAGAATGTATGAATGGGTCAAGACACATGGCATTCTTATGTACTTTAATCAATACTCAGTCATTCATTGGATGACTTTTATTATTGAACAGTAACAATTAATTAATGCTGGTATGTGTACAACATTGTTAAATCCGCATTAATGAGAAGAATTAACAATATACTGTTCAAACTTTCCACAGCATGGTTTGTTAATGTTTGTAAGTTAGGATGACATATTTAACTAAATATCATACTTGGTGGACCATTGCCACATCAATGCTTAATTTTTGTTCAGTCTGTGGTGTAAAAAGGTCACAAATCTAAAAGAAAAAAAACACCCCTTAAAAGAAAAAAAAACCACTTAAGCAAAACATGGTGAGGTCAAAGTTTTACATGGTAGTCCACTGTATAAATACTTATTGGGTATTAAATGTCACAGTTTTTTTTTTATATTCACGTGAATAACTAAAGAAATTTTGCCGCCAACCACTAGTACAAAACAGCCCCCAAAAAACAAAACTTATATCTGGTGTTTGAATAAATTTTGGTTTGACTGTATATACAGAGAGAGAGAGAGAGACAGAGAGAGCGCGCGTATTAAGAAGAGCTGCAAACAACAAAATCTTTAGATCATTTACTACATTCCCAGGAGAGGTCATCTACAATCCGTTTTAACACAACCACAAGCTGAATTGACAATGAAACCTTATAAGAATGATGGTCACATTAAAATAGTTTTTGTCCAAAAATCCATCAGCTGTTTAAATAACATCAGAATTTGAAATAAACTACTTGTCACATAAGAGTGTTTGGACCAGAGATGACAGAGTGATAAGGTCATGTCAGGTATTAAGTGAGTGACAAAATGACCAGATATTGAAGAATTCAGCTGATGCCGATTACTTTCACAGGGAATAAAGTTCGCATCTAAATCAGGTCGTTCCTCAACAATATACTGAAACTTGGATAAGTGGTACCCATGATTGCAGTGTTAGTTTCGTCAATTGAACTAAGATTACGATGATAAGAAACTATGACGAAATTTAAGCTGTGTCTCGTTACACAGGCAAGGATGGGACATATATGTATGGAGGACTAACGGACATTAAGATATATCCTATAGGCTCCTGGCTGGCCTCTAAAAATGGAGTCACTGTCATTGGATATGCAAATCGGAAATAAGGGGCGTTTGTATATCTAGTCTGGCAGGCGCAGTGGATGGATAGACTACAAAAACGCGAAATCGCGATCTGAAACAATGGCCTCAGCACACGAAGGAAGTAGGGATAAGTATGAACAGGACGTCCCGTTTTTCCCGGGAGTCACATAGTTGCAATTAACTTAAAGATAGTGAAGGCAGGATAGGCGGGAATCGAGCTGATATACGTGCTCTCTTCTCTCTCTCTCTCTCTCTCTCGCACAAGCTCACACTTCAGTCTCATATACAGCAACGATCTTTCTTGGTGCCTCAAATACCCCCACACAGCGAGTCCAATGTCTATCATGTAGGTATCTCAATAAATTACAGTTAAGGATTAAGTGAACGTGAAACAGGTGGGTGAAACTGAAAACATGTGTCAGTCTTACATGTATGCCTTCCATCTTAAAGGGACAGGCATTCTTTAAGTACCTATCGTGTCATTAATGTAACCAACAAAGATGTTAAATAAATGTACACCATGTAGTAAACCTCTGTATCTAAAAAAAAGAGTTTAATTGGTATCTCTTTCATATTGTTCTTATTGTGCTTCTTTTTCAAAAATTATAATTATATATATTATATTATATATAGAACAACTTAATTTTTATAAGTTGCTCCGGCCTTTCCACTACGTTTAAAGGATGTTCCTTCCAGTGTGACATCACACAGACGGCCCCCCCCAAAATTTGTTGACTGACAGTGGCCAGTTTTTGGTTTTATCACAGACCCGCCCTGGGGAGCTGTCACGTCCACCATTGTTTACCGCGGGAGCGGGGAAAAAGAAGTTCCGGGTTTAGGGTTTTGTTGGTTTTAAAATGAAACAAACTTTACATCAAGACATGCAACAAAAACCGCTTGCTCTGAAAAGAGCGTTTTTGAAAAGGGTGGTTTTTTTTACCATTGAAAAATTTTAACCAAAGTATGTTATAGATTTTTCAATAAGACCCTAAAGAATCATATCAACGGGAAAATGGGCATCCAGACCCCTTTAAGAAATGGTTAGTGTATGTTATACATATTTTACATTTCACCTGTAAATGTTTGGGGGAATACCACCAAAACACTGATAAAAGGGTTGCTTTCTAAATACAAAACAAAATGTCTTTAATAGGGTTGGGCTGCTCCAGTTTTCTTGGACCTGCAAGGAAACATTTATGGACATGACATCGGGGCGGGGAAAGGGAAAAAGAAAAGAAAAGCAAAATCAAAAGTGGTTTCAATAGGGGCGGTCCCACAATTTATAAAAAGTTGCCTATATTTTCCCATGTTTAACGCAAAAAAAAGTTTTAAAAATATTTTTTTTCATCACCCCAACCCAGTTTTTAATGCAGGATTCGTAACGTGCAGGAGCTTCTGTAACGTTTTTGCAGAGCAACCTGTGCATTACATTTATGCCGAATTTACAAGCATTATTTATGATTTAAAGTGAAGGTTTGTTTTTATGTTTTGCTGATTATGTATACAGTTTTGTAGTCTTTTATTTTGTTGATGTAAAATCTACAGACCTGATGACTTTTATTTGATCGCTTTTTTTGGGTTTCTTTGTGTTCAAATTTTTAAGTTGCATAACTAGGTTTTTAATTTTTTATTTCAAAAATATACTTTTTTATTGTATATAATATTTTTGCTTTTTAATATGACATCTATTATCGACCTCTGTGTAGTATTTTCTGTTTTGTCGAGTTTCACATCATCTGAATATCTGCACACAGAAACGAGAATTATCTTATATTATAAGAAAATGAATAAATGGACATGTCAGCAACCCTGAGAAAAATTTGTAGCCAACATATTTTAAGATATGTATGAATTGGTCGCGACGGGATTCTTTTTGACTTCTAATAATCACGCCATCATCCGGATGACTTTTTATTATTGAACAGAAAATTGGACAGTTGCTGTGTGTGTTAACATTTGTTATATTGATGTTTGTTTGGAATTTAGTTTATTCTGTAATTGATGTGTGTGTGCATGTGTTTGTTAATGTAAGTTAGTATGACAATATTTACACTAAACTATCAATACGCTTGTTGACCAATTACCAAATAATGCTTAATTTTGTTCAGTCTGTGGTGAAAAAAGGTCACAATTAAAGAAAAAAAAAACTATTAAAAGAAAAACACTTAAGCAAAAACACGGTCAAGTCAAAGTTTTACTGGTAGTCCACTGTATAAATAAGTATTGGGTATAATATGTCACAGTTTATTTTTCTATATTCACTTCAATAAATAAATGAACTATTGTCCCGCACCCACTAGTACAAAAGTAGTCCACTGTATATATTTGGTGTCTAAATTTTGGCATATATATATATATATAGAGAGAGAGAGAGAGAGAGAGAGAGAGAGAGAGTACTAAGAAGGTTCAGGAGTGCAAACAACAAAATCTTTAGCTCATTTACTTCATTTCCAGGAGAGTATCCATCTAATCCTGTTTTAACAACAACCACAGATGAATTAGACAATGAAACCTTATTAGACATGATGGTCACATGAAAACTAGTTTTTGTACAAAATCAGTTAGCTGTTAAATCTCAATTTGAACTCGTCAACGATGTTTGACCACTGACAACAAGATATGTCAGGTTTAAGTGAGTGCAAATGAGATTTGAGAACTTCAGCTGATGCGATACTTTCAGTGAATAATGATCTAAATCTAGGTCTGTTCCTCACACAAATCTACTGAAAACTTGATAAGTGTTACCCATGATTGCAGTGTTAATTTCTCAATTAACTAATATACGATGATAAAAACTATGATGAAATTTAAGCCGTGATGATAAAAACTATGATGAAATTTAAGCGTTATTTGAGGACTACCGGACATTCAAAATATATCCTATAGGCTACTGGCTTGTCCTTCAAAATGTGCGTCCCTGTCATTGGATTGCAATCGGATAAGGGCCGTTTGTATATCTAGTCTGGCAGGCGCAGTAGATGGATAGACTACCAAAACGCAAACTAGCGATCTGAAACAATGGCCTCAGCACCCGAAGGGGTAGGGATAAGATGACCAGACGTCCCGCTTTTCCCGGAGTCAATTCGTTGTCAATTAACTTAAAGATAGTGAAGGCAGGATAGGCGAATCGAGCTGATAGAAGTGCTCTCTCTTCTCTCGCATAATGCCTCCACTTCAGTTCTCATACAGCTAGACGATCAGTTCTTGTGCTCAAATACACACAGTCCAAATGTCTATCGTAGGGTATCTCACACACAGCTATGGATTGGGCAATGTGAACAGGTAGCGGAACGAAACATGTAAGTCAGTATTACATGTATGCCTTCCATCTTAAAGGGGACAGTGCATTCCTTTTAAGGACCGGTCCGTGTCATTAATGCTTAACCAACAAAAATATGTGAAATAAATGTACAGCACGTTATGTAAACCTACCGTATCTAAAAACAAGAAGTTTAATTTGTATCTCTTTCCATATTTGTCTTTCTATTGCGCTTCTTTTTCAAAAAATGATAAATTATATATATTATCTATATTATATATGATACAAACTATAATTTTTATAAGTTGCTCTCCTTTCCACTACTGTTTAAAGGGATAGTTCAGCAAAAAAATGAATAATGGTCATCATTTATCAAGTTTTTCTCTAAATGCAATCCTTGATTCTAATTTCTCTATAAGCTTTAATTGATTTGGTCTTAAAGAGAGAAGAATTAATGACAATTTTTATGGGGGACAATTCCATATAAAAAATAGCTACCAAATAAATTCTGGAAACTGCAGTGTGACTAAAATAATGACTAAAAGTAATGGACTATAAGTGACTATAAAAATGCAATGACCTTTCGTCAAACTAAAACTTGAAAGACTCAATAACTACAAAATGGGACTAGACTATTAAGCATTTTCGTCTCAAGATAAAGTCTAAGACTAAATCAAAATAGCCTGTCCAAATTAACACTGCATGATTGCAACTGCATGCACAAACCCTTCTTATATTAAAATATTACATTAAAAGACAAGATTACTCACCAGGGTTTCAACTTCATCATCTTCAGCTCTGATTGGTCAATGCTCTTCCACGCCCTGTTTGTATCTCAATAATCTTATCAGCACCAAACGCTTTACTTATGGCACGTCTAGCTTCAACAAAAAATGAACCTTTCCCTTTCACCTTTCTCTGATCTCTCGATGTCTGAGTCCTCTGCTGTGGTGTGACGTCACTCACCGTAGAAACAGAGAATATACAAAGCAGACATTACATCAAATTTGTTTGCATGTAAACTCATCAGAGTTTTGAAATTAACTACAACAACGAACACCTGAAGTTGATTTATATCAGATTTTTATCTAACACGCCAAACTGGAATACAAACGTATCAATTTTAGTGTAAGCGAAGTAGGAACGTCATACCGAAGTAAACGTCAACAAAATACTTAGGACTATAAAAAATAGAAAAACTTTCATTTGTACTATAATTCTACAAACCTATGGGTTTTATAGCAAATCAAAAAAAGCAAAAAAAAAAAAAAAAAAATTCTTTGAGCAATTCTTGTTGCACAACAGCATTTTACACATGCTGTATCAGTTGTAACACTCACGTGTTTCCTGTTCAGAGGCCTCCACATTCTGTCAAGGTCTGCACAGAGAACACAAGAAGTGAGATTATAAGTGAATGAACAGATAAACATGTCAGAAACACTGAGAAGATACTGTGTGATTCTTCATGTGCTTCTAATCATCACTTCATCCTCCACATTTCTTTTTAAGAATGATCTATGGATAATTATTGTCAAATATTGTGTGATACACTAGTTAAATCCATGGAACTGTCAATAAACATACTTTTCACAACAATTATTGAATATAGTTTAAACACGACCTGTGACATTTCTATATTAAACCTCTACTCTCGCATAATGAAGCTAATTTTTCTCTCATGTCAGCTGTAATACTTACTTATTTGCTTTTTTTACTTGTTCAGAAAACTCGACTTCAATGCCACAGCAGCAAATAGAAACAGAAACGAGAATGATTATAAGTGATTTTTGTTGTATATTCACATTGTAATAACGCAGATGTTCAGTCATGGAGTATATGAATGTCATTCGCTCCAACACTAAACAAATCACACACTAAACCAAATACAAGCAGAAACTTGTGGGTGAAATATTGAATCTAAAAAAAATCACTTTACATCTAACTCTTAAAGCGCTATCAGTTGTTTAATACTTACACAGTCGTTCTGGGATATTCTGTTTATCTGTAGCGGCACAAAGAAACAGAGAAATGAGGAGATTATGAGTAAATGAACAGATGAACATGACAGAAACACTGACACAATGAGGTTATCAAATACAGCTTTCCCTGTTTTCTCGCCTTGAGTACTGTGTGCAAAAATAACAGAAGAAGAACACAACACGAACAAACACAGATGATTGAAGCTCCAACTGACACAATGAGTTTTCAGCTCGTCAAACACAAACCCTAATGAAGTTTTTTCAAATTCAGCATTTTAGCATGAGTAACAATTAAAATAGTATTGTATTATCAAATGTTGTATGATGAGCATATTAATGTCATGTGTGCTCTAATAATGGACAGGCACACTTAGGACTTGTGGTGAAACTTAAAAATATTGAATATGAAAACTCATTAATTACCATTTAAAATCTACTGTAGCACAATAAAGCTTGGCTGTTTACTTACTCATTTGCTTCAGTTGTTCAGTGAGATTCACTTCATGTAACACCAGCACATAGAAACAGAAATGAGAAATTACAAGTGAATAAACAGATGAGCATGACAGAAAACAGAAAAGACTATGATTGTTCATGTGCTTCTACAGTCACTTCATTGGCTGCATTGATTTTATATAACTGATGAGTAACAATTACAGAATGTTGTGTGTGAACATTAAAGCATTCATGAATGTGAATAAACAATAAACATTACTTTCCAGAGAATTTATTGCTTAGCATGTCAGTGTGTTTAAAATTAGTTCAGTCGATGACGTTCACTGAAGGACTACTTAATGACTATGAAAAAATCATTTTACATGTCAGCTCTACAGTAGCACAATAAAAAAAAAACCTGCTGTATCTGCTGCTGTGATACTTACATAATTGTTCTTTTAAAAAGCCATTTGATTTCATGTCACAGCAGCACATAGAAGAATAAGGAGGAGATTTTAAAAGAGTGATCAGGATGAACATCAGAAACACTGAGATACCGTTTTTTCTTTCATGTGCTTAATATTACTTAATCATCTACATGACTTTTTTCAAAATAAAACAGTAACATATTTTCCAGTGAATATTATATTTTTTCAACATTAATCAAAGTTATCTTTATAGTATACAGAAGACCATTTCGCCACTGAATTAATAAACAATGTAAATGAGACTTTTTATCTCACAATTCGGACCTTTTTGAACTTCGCAAATGTGAGTTCTGAGAATTAACAGAATTAAATTCTGGGAACAAACAATCCCCAAAGTTAGGCTCACGCCTAAACAACAATTCTGTATTGTTGAGTTTGAGTATTGTTGATATTATGAGTTTATCTCACTATTCTGACTTTATAACTTGCATTTGTGAGTTTATATCTCCCTTTTTTTTTCAACTGAGGAAAAAAAAAAAATCAGAATTACAGATGTAAACTTGCAATTCGGGAAAAAAAAGTTAGAATTTGTGATTAAAAAAAAAAAGATTTATTACCTTTTTTAGTTTTTATTCAGTGGTGAAAACGGGCTTCCATTTTTATGTGAATTAACAATAAACAAGATTTTCATAGCCTTGATCAGAATCAGTGCTACTTACCATATTATGTTTATCATTAGTTTCACCCGTAAATGTGTCAATGGATGGCACACAATGGCACAAAAACACAAATACAGCTTTGAGTCACTCACAGTCCAGATAAAACTCAAAATAACAGAGCAAAGGCACTATGATTTTATGCAAACTGCTGCTGAATTTGAATTTCTGTGAGCTTCAATAACAGAAAAAACACATTGGCATGAACAAACACTAAAGTTGACTGAAGGCTCATCCCCTAATAACAGCGACAGAATCAGACACAGATCTAAATGTATGTTGTTGGGGTGAAATTCAGCATTTTAAAAAGTAAAAGTGACAAGTGACATCATACAGCCAAGTATGTGTGACCCATACTCGAATTCATGCTACTTGCATTTAACCCATCCAAAGTGCAACACCCACAGCAGCGGACCACACACACACACACACACACCCGGAGCAGTGGGCAGGGGAGGGGGCCATTTTTGTTGCTGCAAAGCGCCCGGGGAGCAGTTGGGGGTTCTGTGCCTTGCTCAAGGACACCTCAATTGTGGTGTTGCCAGCCCGAGACTCGAACCCACAACCTTAGGATTAGGAATCAAAACTCTCTAACCACTAGGCCACGACTTCCCCCTTTTGGCAATCAGGAAAACTAACAATAATATTGTATGCATGTTTGCAAGTGATTCAGTCATGATGAGTCTATTAATGCCATACAGTTCCATCCAGAAAAAGATAATATTAGAAAACTATTTTTTGTACACTTTAAACTGTACTATATCTCAATCACAAGTCCACCTTTCTCTCACTGTAATCAGCTGTAATACTTACACATTTGCTTTAGATTTGCAGAGATCTTGGCTTCATTTCACAGCAGCACATAGAAACAGAGAAATGAATGAGATTATAAGTGAACGGAACAGATAACCATGACAAAAACACTGAGAAGATGCTGTGTGATTCTTCATGTTTGCTTTTAATAATCATCGCTGCATCAGCTGCACAACTTTTCTTAATGATCTATAACAATTAGAGTAATGTTGTATGTGATTCAGTCATCAGTATATTAATAGATATTTATATTATATTCTATCAATTATATTAATGTAGGGTGCCCTCAATACCTTCAGTACTTATCAGACTAAATCAAAACAAAAAGCAGAACTTCTAATGAAAATATAAATGTTGACTATGAATACTTACATTTTATATTTTCATTCACATCTGGCTTCATCTGTAGCACATAGAAACAGAGAAATTATGAGATTATAAGTGAAGGAACAGATGAACATGTCAGAAACACTGAGAAGATACTGTGTGATTTTTAATGTGCTTCTAATAATCACTTCATCATCTGCATGACTTTTTATTAATGTTCTATAATTACAGAAATATGGTGTGTGAACACTAGTAAATTCATCACTAACATGAATTATCAATTCACATAAATCAATTCACAGCAATTCATTTATACATTTTTAACATTGACTCAGGGTTTGTGTCACACCTGTGACTTTTTTTTTTATTAAACTCTATTGTTGCATAATGAAGCTATTCTTTCCCTTTTGTATCAGCTGTGAATACTTACTCAGTTTCTTTAGTTTTTCAGAGAACTTGGCTTCATTTGAGCAGCACATGGAAGTGAATGAACAGATGAACATGTAATACAACATGTAACACTGAAAAGATTGTATTTTTTAAGGAATATTGTGGTGTCTATGATCAGTTTTTAAGGGTTGGCTCCTTTAAGGCTTGTTAGTAAACTGTTATGACTAATGTCATTGCATAGGAAACAGTTTGACAATATTATCCATGTAAAACCATTTACATACAAAGCATGGTGAAATTTATTTACTTAGAGTTTGTAATGCAGCTGCTGTCAGATACAGTACAGCTCTTTCAACAAAAGTTGAGAACTCTCCGTTTATGTAGATGGTATGGTGAACAAATCTGACTCTGGGAGTCAAATGCGCCGAACAAACATAGTCAAAATCTATCCCATGCAATCTGTTGCTACACCATTAAAAATAAACCATCCACTTTTTTAATATATCCCAAACTACTGTTCAAAATAAAAATAAAATGGTTTTCATAGTACAATGAACTATTTTTTCACAATAAAAACTCTCTTGCTGCTGCATCAGTTGTAAATACTTACCCATTTCTTTATCAACGTGGTCTTGGCTTTATGTCACAGCATCCACATAGAAACAGAGAAATTAGGAGAGTTTTTAAGGTGAAATGAACAGTGTGGAACATGACAGAAAACACTGAGAAGATACTGAGTGATTTTACAGCCACTTCTTAAAACCACTTCAACTATCCCGCATGTCTTTGATATTAATGATCAGTAATGTTGTATGTGTGAACTTTTAGTTAAATCCATCATTAATGTGTTTTTTACCAAAACAATCTTAGGCTCCAAGGATCCTCAAATTTATGGCTCATTTTGAGTCAAACCTTGAGAATTCAATGAATTGTTAACAGGAGATTTGCTCTGATCAGAATCAAATTTGAAATCAAATAAGTTGTTGAATCAAGAACAGATGGAGGTTGGTTTCCTTGTTCCTCCTGATGCATCAGATGGTGATACCTACTCATTTCGGCTCTAGTTGTTTAGAGATCTTCGCTTCATGTCACAGCAGCACATAGAAACAGAAATGAGATAAGTGAAGTTTGCTGTAAAATTCAGCAGTTTTTAAATCAGAGAGATTATGAGTTGTTTCATTTCACCTTAGCACTGAAACTTAATCACTGCACTATAAATCAAAACACAAGGCAGAACTTGTGGTGAAAAATATAAATATTGACTTAAAAAAATCACATAACAATCACAAGCTAAATTGTCCTCCTGCTGCCATCAGCTGTAATACCTACTCATTTTCTCTAGTTGGTTTAGAGATCTTCGCTTCATGTCACAACAGCACATAGAAACAGAAATGAAATGAACAGAATGAACATGTCAGAAATGCTAAGATACTGTGTGATTCTTCATGATTCTTTATCATCTGCATGACTTTTGTATGACTTACACAGAGGTTTTTTTGCTTTATAGTGATCACTTTGAAAATAAATCACAACACCAGCAGCTGCTGCAGCGATCAGCAGAATAAAGATACATATTCCTGCTACAGCACCTGGAGACAGACCTGATGCTGTAATGATAAAGAGAGACAGTCATTAATTGAATACTCAAATTTATTATGCCCTGATATACTTCAAACAAAGTTTGTTTTCGTTGCTCGCTTCTGGGAAAAAGAAGTTTAAAAAGGCTGACCGATGGTATAACTGTTAAAGAACACTCCACTTTTTGAAATAGGCTCATTTTCCGACTCCCCTAGAGTTAACAGTTGAGCTTTTACCGTTTTTGACTATACTCTCATTCAGGCGTAATAATCAAGGAACTTTGCTGCATTACCATGGGTAGAGCAGGCACAGTGATATTACGCAGCGCCTGGAATAGTCCCCAGCAACTCTGCTATTGCTGCAACTAACACAAACTAGCTGGGGGGGAACTATTTTCAGGGGCTGCGTAAAATCATTGCGCCTGCTGTACCCATGGTATGGCAGCAAAGTTCCTTGATCATTATGCTAGAATGAGAGTATAGTTTCCTAGCCATATCAGCCTAGAAATCGCAACTTTTCATTTTTCCGTCGGTTTTAGTACACAATGTAACTAGAAGGGTCGAGTTTTAAATAGGAAAAATATAGAAACTCTTTGGTCTTTTTTGAGTGAGATGCTAACGGTGTAATCAGAGTCAATGAACTATGCTAGGTTAAGCTAAAAGTGCTACTGCCAAACTCGGAGATCGGCTGAATGGATTCAAAAACGGTAAAACTCAACTGTTTAACTCTAGGGGAGTTGGAAAATGAGCCTATTTTCAAAAAAAGTGGAGTGTTCCTTTTACGAACTATCCAACACCCCCGCACTGCTGGAGGCAGGGTGTAGATTAATGTAAACATGTGTTGCGACGCTCACAAGCCTAAACAACGATGAAATGATGAAGTGTAGGCAATCTAGGTGTGAGACGGCCCCAAATGGGCAGAATAGTAATAGAACCAGAATAATGATTAGCAGCAGTTCAGAGTCAAGTATCATGTTTGCAAAACAAAAGAACCATAATCAGTCCTCTATGGGAAGTGTGAATATCTCATAGTCTGAAAACTTAAGCATGATGTGGAAAATGTGGAGTCAGTTTGTTACTTTTATTTTATTAGTGTGTCATTTATTTTATTAAACTGGATAAATTGTTACCCCTTTTTTATATTTTATTTGGTGTCATGATTTACAATTGATTAAACAAAGATTTTTATTATCGTATACTCGTTTGGCATTTTCATTTTTACTGTATACCCTTAAATTCTCTCATTGAAAGAAAAACAACAGCAGCAGCAGTATGGTGTAACATTTATTTGAAACACATGTAACTTGCCTACCGTTATCTTTATCTTTACTCTTTCCTTTCAATTTTCTTTTCATGCTTTTGCAAAACTTGTCTCGGATGTTTCTCTGCGTTGGCTTTTTGCATAACTCCAGGTCGTTGACACCAAGCTTCATTGTAATTTCTTTCTAGAAATTGAATCCTTTCTCTGAATCTTTAAAGTCTCTCCATGAGTGATAGTACAGGTGCGAATATATTTTACAGCTCAGGCTATTCGACACTGAACTCCAGTGTCTACAGGAGATGTTGGCTCTCCTGTATGACCTCCACATAATGAGGAGCTTACCAGGAAAAAAAATTGTGCATCAAAGAAGGTGGAGTTTTTTTTTCAGAACACACCCATGGATGTGTAATCGCTACGGACCAATGGAAGCTCAAAGGTGTTTAGGAGCCAAAAACGAACTCCCCCAGAAAGTTTGCTTTTGTCAGCTGTTTCGAAACTGCCAAAACAAACTCAAAATGAACTTCGTTTCGCATGATTTTATTCAAAATTACGCCATATCAGTTTGTTCTTTGATTTCGTTTGAAGTAACCGGTGGCCTTTAGTAGACACTAGAGTACTGAAAGAATACAGTGACTCACCAGAGACAGTAACAGTGAATCTTTTGAACACGATCCTTCTGTCGCTGTAGATCTTTAGTCTAAATTCTCCAGTATGCTCAGTTTCGAGGTCTGTGGATGGTCACGAGATCCAGTCTTACTGTCCATCTCCAGTCTGCCTCTGAATCTCCCATCATCACCATCATAGAATAATGGATGGCTGTCTTCTGTATCACTTTTTAGCATGAGAGATCCTTCATCTCCAAATCTCCACAGTATTAGATCATGTTCCTGTAGTTCAGTTCAGTGTGCAGGGTCTCAGATTTCCCTTCGTGGCTGACAATACCTTTTAGTTCATCTTTACTCTTCAACAGATTTGAGTGGAGATTCTGCAAAAAATTGTTTTCACAGTGATGAATCTCTTAACAGTCCAATTATTTCAGCTTGCATATTTTCTCACAAAGAATCCAGATTTAATTGACTCACCTTTCACAATAACTTTGAACGTCTTGGATTTGGTCCCTACGCTGCTGATACTCTCCACTTTATATTCACCCGAGTGTTTGATTCTGATGTTCCAGATGGTGAGAAATCCAGTATGATCCAGATTAAGTCTGCCACTAAACATCATCATCAGGATATCATCACTGTATTCAACTTTACCAGTTCCTTTATTGATTGTTGCAATGTTAGTGTTATTAACGTTCCACTCTGTTAGACCACTCTTTCTTCTGCGCATTTTCAATAAAATCAGTCTGTAGAGTGGAGAGAACCTCCCTCTAATCACTGTCTTCACTCCATCGGATCAACACCAAAACACACCCTGCAGAACAAATGGAACCAGTCAGATACTGATTCTTTGTGGATTTATCAAATTACATTTACAATTGGGTCCCCATATTTAGACGTGCATGAACAACACTGTTTACCTTGAAAGCAATGCAAGTTGCTTTGGATAAAAGCTTTTGTCAAGTTCATACTCGTCTGAAAATGTCTGCAATATCTTCCTCAGAATAAAACCTACCCCACCAGTTTTCAAATAGACAGCCTACACTGTCCAAAAAAAAAAAAACAAAAGCATGTTTGCTTGCTCTCCAAAGCTTGGTGATAGAAGTAGTTGCTTGTATGTATGTATGATTATGTGTGTTTAATTAATGTATTTGTCCTTTGCCCAACTGTTTTTATATTTAAAAAGTGTGCAGCCTGTCTTGGTCAGGACCCTGATTTTACATTTTAAATCTCAAGAGTTTTATTTTGTTGTTATATACATTTTAGTAATACATTAAATAAATAAAAATGTGTCAGCACCAGGTTTAAGTAAATAGGGGGATATTAGATATTTCAAAAGAGGCAAACGTACACACTTTGTTAAATTAACGAATTAATAAATGTAGCAGCTAAGGCGAGTGGTCGTGTAGCCTACATTTATCGTCCGCTGTCCGCTTGAGGCCGGTAACTTGCAGCTTTTTAAATGGTTTTGCCTAATTATTTTGATTTCAGCGCTGTTGCATTTCAGTGATATCACAATTCGTTTTTAAGATAGCCTATTGAATGTAAAAGTAATCATTCAAACTTCACAGTTGTTTTATGCTAATTAATGGAATTAATGAGGACCTGAAGCCAGCCCATTTGTGGGACGCAGGTAAACCTGAAGAAAGTGAAACCTGAAACGAAAGCTGAGAAAATCAGAATTTAAGACACTTACCGTCAGTGACGAACATGGATAAAATCATTGAAAACACGATCTTCATTTTGCTGCGACGTTGAGTGAGAGTTGAGTTTAAACAGAAGGTTGTGGCTATAAATCTCGGTCGTTTGTGATACACACCCTCATCGTTATACTCGTTACCCGCGGTCCGCTCGAGCGCAAAGTGCGAGCTGCAAACATGACGTCATCACGGTAAAGGTGAGGGCCATTGCAGAAATGAAACATTATTTGAGTACAATTTTGTTTCTCTTAACAAAAACAACAACAACAACAACAACAACAAAAAGAGCAGTCAGAACATGTACAGTTTGCACAGACGGCAATCTCTCTCTTTTAGCATAAAAAAGTTCGAACTGAACCGAGTCAGTAAATGATTAATGATCATATCTCAAGTAGACTAATGATTACATATGAGCACTTTTTTTCTAACCATGTTGTGTCCCCCAAAACTGAACACCATGCATCGCCAACTTCAACTACAAGTTACCTCTTTATATATACAATGTTTGTTAACAATATATATATGTTTTATTTTATTATTTCTTTTATTTTTTATTATTTATTTATTACCAAACCAATTTTATTTTTTTTATTTTTTTTGCTGCTCATATGCTGTTTATATATATTTCTATGCCTCAAGCAGAATAAAACACAATAAAAAAGCTGCTAATTAATACAGTTGCATCTGAGAGGGTCTCAAGCCTCGGGTTTGTTTGTTTTGTGTGTGGATATATCAATACATTAATTAGCCTATTAATATTCATTGCACATAAATCCTGTCTGATCATTCTTAAGTGGATGGTAACATTTGCTTTACGACCATTGGTGGAAAGTGTCAATGGCGACTGCCAACTAGAGGCCGAAATGCGACAATCACGATGGTCCAATGTTGTTTTGGAGACTGTGGAAAGATGTTTTGAAGAGGATGCAGGCTTATTTTAAAGTTTCATAACATAAAAAGACGTAACTCTGGTGGAGGGAACAAAGGAAAAAAAAGGACACCACTTGCGGAAACTGCTTCCGAGGTTCTTCTTGGTTTCTGGGTTTGCTGACACAAGAAATGCGAGTTTAAGTCTCCACTGACGTTTGTCGACCTTCACAAAACCCACTTCACCGTGGACAGATCTTCCTCAGAATATATGTAAATGTAATTGCAAATCTGGTGGACTTTAAAAAGAGTTTTCCTCTCATTTTTTAATATTAATGGCTATACTGGAGACGAAAAGAAGAAAATGCTTTGCCTGTTTGCCTTGCTTTATTATTCGTGGTATCTCATTGGTATGCTTTGCCTTTATGTGTTTTTTTATCTAAACCTGTCTGAGACATGTCAAACTCTTGACACAGAGAAATGTACTATTAAAAAAATTGGCTATTTAAATAATAAAAAGAAAAAGCTTTTGTTCATAAGTTTAAGTAGTGCTGAGTGCTCTTTCCCACTCAAGGTATTTTTTCATTTCGTCTGTAACTTTTTTTCTGCAGGTGTGTTTGGCCGTTAAGACAGATGAAAATAAAGTCAGTGTTTAGAGATGGAGGGAGAATCTGTCACACTAAACACTGATGTTGCACTGTAACACACAGAGGAAATAAGATACTGTGGAAGTTTGGAGGATCGGGAGGTGTATCTCAAGCTCTCTTAGATGCCAATGAGGTCTCATTATTTAATGGTACTGAAGGACAATTCAGAGACAGACTGGCAGCTGGATCATCGGGACCGGATCTCTGACCATCATAAACATCAGAACCAAAGACTCTGGACTTTATGAACTCAACATCAAGGGAAGGCCAGGGGACCGAGTCAAGAAATTTAATCTTACTGTCTATTGTAAGTAACTGTCCATTTAGAATTATTTTATTGATACAAAATAGTTATATTAAAATACTTATTTAAAATGATTCATAAATTGATGGAAGCAGGTTTAGTAGGTCTTAGTTGGCGGAACAAACATGTACGCTTATGTATTGTCAAATATGTATAATAGATAGGCTGTTATGTATTGTTATTGTTATTCTTCTAATGTTTTTGGTTGCTCTAGAACCATAAATGTCCCGATTCCCAGGCGCATGCTAAAATCATGGAATACATTGGTTTAATTTTTTCTTTTTCTTTTTTTTTTTTTTTTTTAGGATTAATCCATCCTAAATAGATTTTCTGCCTTTTTTCCCCTGAGACATCTAATTTTTTTTAAATATTTCTTTGTATTTCCTTAGCTCATCTGCTCATTCCTGACATCACCAAACATTCCACATTTCATCATCATCATCATCATCCTCATCACAGCAGAATCTGTTCAATGGCTGTGGTTCAGTGTTCAAATGTGATTCACTTGACTCTCTCCTGGTACAAAGGAACATTTTATGTCCGCATCAGTGTGTCTGATCTCAGCATCAGTCTCTTCTCTCTCTCGTCCTCTGGAGGTAGAATACAGGATATCAACCCATACATCTGTGTAGTGAACACATCCATCATAAACCAAGCTCCCCTCGGGACATCAGCGACTCTTCACACATGTTCAGTTACGTCGGTGTTGATATTAGCATTTGTTTGTTAACCTGTGTCAATCCCAGTATTAATTAAATAATAAAGAGCTTTACAACAAAAATGACCCTCCTTTAGAACCTAACTGAAGTAACTGAAAGTCCTTGTTTTCCATCCTTCAGAATTTCACGGTTGTGGTTTTTACTGAAGCGGCGATCCGTTGGCCATCACGGTTCCTGGTGTGTGTGGCGCGCTGTTGTCTTTTGGTATTTTAATTACATCAGATCCGACATGCAGCGTAAAGCTCTGATTCTTCTTTTACTCTGACTCTGTAACATGTGTGGTAAAAAGCACTATACACATAAATACTAGTATGGCCATAGGAATGCCATCTCTGTACCTCTAATTCCTTCCGAATGAAGGATTGTAACTGGAGCTCCTGCCTGATGTTGAAAAGAATAACCCATGATATCTGCCCCTTGTTGGAACTGGTCCACATTCTTTCACCATTCTGATTTTGGAAAAAAATAAGGGAACATGTTGTGATTTAATGTGCTTGCTGAACATTGGTAAGCATTGACACACCGAAATGAAGCATCTCAGTAAGCCGCATGGGGGCAAAATGTGTAGCTGTGTTCACTGCTTAGTTGGCAATGTGACCATGTGAGAGAGAGAAGTGTGAAACCAGAGTTAACCTAAGACCAGGTGCTTTTGGAAAGTTTGGTTTATTTACACCTGCTTTCTTCAAGTAACAATCATCTTACATGTATTATAAAATAATTTTTTTAAAAGACTCTAGAACTTGGAAGTGTGTTAGTTGTGCTCTCTGCCTGGTAGTTCGAAGTTTTCGCCTTGGTTTGAGGTGATTTTGCTGCAAGCAAGGCTGTGTTCATGCACAGCTATCCTCAGACTTTATTTGTGCAATTTAATTTCTGAAACCAAATTTTAATTTTAATTTGGTAACATACCCATATAAATGAAAACTGCAAAGGCTGATCAACACAAAAGAGTCCTGTGTTAGCTTTCAGGCCACATATTGGTCACAATATCAGTGAAGATCCCCACACTACGTTGCACATGATTGACTGGATTACAGTTCCTTGCCAATGTACAAATGGGTTCGTGTGACGACCGGGCTTGACTACTTGGGGATAGCCAACATTTAACACCAAGCACTCTCAGGGATCTGGCAATGTTGTGGAACTTTGATTGGGCGCTGAATTTCTTGAGGAGTTCTGGGTAATATCATCATTTTTCCAAAAGCTCTAACAGTAAAGGTCAGCCCTTCAATGCTTCAGGTCCGCAGGATGGCCGCAACGCTTTCTCTTCCTCTGCAGTCCAAAGGATGGACAAGAATCACACGGCCCCTATCTGCTTCTCGATTGTTCTTTTTCCGTAATGATCCAGTAGTATGATGCATTGTTAGGGAAATCAAGGGTGTAGTGAACTGTTTCCTGAAATCGTAGTTCCCTTTCAAATGTTAGCATTAGCATCTGTCAAGTTTGGGTGATTTGAAGCACCTCTTTGAACACTTTTGTTTGGAGTTTTGGGCCAAACAACTTAATGCTGTCTTTAAAACCCCAAATAGGTTATAGGCTTTTGACTCAGGGCAGGTCATCACTTTTTTACTCTTTCCTCTGGAGGGACCCGAGCCAATTTTGTGCCCCCGGGCAAACCCTCAGGACTTATGTGGGGCCTATGGCTGCAACCTATAGGGTGGGCTTGCAGACGGCTTTTGTTTTTTGGGTCATAGTACATGATATGTTCTCCAAAACAAGAGTTCCCCCCAAAGGGGATTATTAGCGCTATTAGGAAACCAAGGTTTTTAGTAATTTGTCACAGACATGTTTGAAACACTGGTTAAAATGTAAAACTACCCCTAAGGGGTTTCTCAGGGGGTTTGGGGATATAACTTCTGCTTTTTTAAAAATTTGCATTGAAACAAAAAAGTTCCTAAAGACGTCGGGAAAAAAAAAAAGAAGAAATTTTTAAGTATGCGTGATAGTTTTTCTCTGTAAAAAGGTTGTTCACAACCAGTTGTCTCCATTAACATCTTAAGGGGGAAGACCGTTAAACCTCGGGTTTTTTTTCATTTTGCTTTTTTAACCGTTAAATAGAAAATATGTGTTTGTTGGGATAAAAGAAAGCCCCAAAATTTTAAAACAAAGTACCCAAAGGCCAAAAACAAAAACCCCTACCCTTTTAAATAATTAATAGAAAACCCAAGAAATTAAAAGAATCCCCTAAAAAAAAAAGAAGAAACCAACTCCAAAACCCAAATTAAGTTATAACCAAAAAATATTCTATCATAAACGAATAAAAAATTAGTGTTAAAACCCTAGTACCGGGGAAAACTGGAGTTCGTTCAAAAATCCCAAAAATTTAGGTCACATTTATAATTTAACATTTTAAAATTATTAAAGGTGGATAAACAAAAAACCCCCCTTTTATTGAATCAAAGAAAACTCATTTATCTTAAGGAAATAAAGGGCTTAAAAAACTATTTGAAAACTTTAGAATTTTTTAAGAAATTGCTTTTAGTCTCAAAATTAGTTTGAGATGACAACATCAAAAATTTGATTTCAATCTTTACTATTTTCAACTTTGAAAGGCCTTACCTGCCCAAAATAAAAGACTTTGGGGTTTTCACAGACAGGGTACATTCTTAATATTTTTTTAAAAATAGCATAAAAAATGAAAAATGAGAAGGGGTATTTTGACGTGATCAAGTATAAAAGAACATAAAAGTGTTTTTATATAAATTTAAACAGAACAAACATTTTTTGCATTTAAATTATGTAAGGGGGGAACAGGGATGTAGGGAACGTTAAACAAAATATATTACCCCCTTTTATTTTAAAGGTTTAACAAAATGTTACTTTTTACTGAAACCAAAGAAGCTTTTCCAACACCAGCAACCTTTTTTCCTATAATTCACTCATTTTTAAACAAGAATGCTTGACAAGTTTTCCACGTCTCTTTTTTTTTTATGCATGCTATTTTAACTCAATGGATGCGCAATTTGATAACCATAAACTTGTTGAAGCCACCAAAATCTCCATTTTTTAGCTGAGGAAACACAGTGTTTCTTGTTCAGAGTTCTTCCTTTCTTTTGTCAAAGCTGCACACAGAAACACAGAATTAGTGAGTGATCAGATGAACAACAAAAACACTGAGAAGACGCTGTACAGCTACAATGTGCTTCTAATGCTTCACTTCATCATCTACATGACTTAACGAGTGAGCATTACTGTGCAACTTACGGTTAATGCTGAATTTATATACATTTTAACATCAGTTGATGCATCACATCCGTGACATTTTTATATCAAGGTTACATTAACTCTATACTGTAGCATATTTTTTCTCTTTGTTGTATCAGCTGCAATACTTACATGTGTTTTTTAGTCGCTCCAGAGATCTCAGCCGTCACAGCAGCACATAGAAACAGAAACAAGATGATTATGAGTGAATGAATTCAAGTTCTCCTGACCTCTTTTTTCTTTCAGAAACGCACCACAATGGACAACTATATTGTACATTGCAGCACAATAAAGCAAATTTTTCTGTATATCAGTTTTAATACTTACACAAATCTTTTTTCTGATCCCATGCGCTTCATGTCACAGCAGCACATAGAAACAAAGAGAGTGCAGGGGATTTGAAGTGAATGAACAGATGAACATGACAGAAACACTAAAAATACTGTAATGATTCTTCTCATGTGCTTCTAATAATCACTTCATTATGTAAATGACTTTATATGAATTATCAGTAACAATTACTGTAATGTTTTTGTGTGAACATTAGTTTAAGCATCACTAATGCGATTTAAAGGGGGACATAAGGTAATCAATTATCCTTGATCTTTTGACATAATACAGGTCTTTTGTACCGTTAAAGGAATAGTTCACCCAAAATGATAATTATATTGCTTTACACATGCTTATAGATCATTAAAACCAATTCTTTTACATCATTAAAGTTGTAAATATCCTTCCCTTTCTGTAGAGGTGTATCTGTTTCAATATCTCCCCATATTCCCTAGAGTAACCCCTTTCCATCGCTGTAAACAATAAAAGTATTTTGTAGTTAATATACCATATAAATACAGCATATAAATGGATGTTATAATGGAAATATTATTGGATGATGAGCTTCTCAAGATATGAAAGAGAACATAGAAAGCAGCTGTTCTTGAGGTAAACAGGAAGAGCTACACTAATGCAGTCTCTCTGTAGAAGAGCTTATTGCTCTTTCAAAATATAAATTAATCAAATATAATCAATGTGAGATATAGCCATTTTATATATCAAGCACTCCACTGTTATAAGCATGTATCTGCTCAGTGTGTGTAGGAAGCCTGCATGAATGAAATGTGCAGACGATTCGGTTTAATCGCGAAGCAGCACATCCTGTTCTGACAAAAAACATAATGGGCCTCTTCAATTAACGTAACATTAATTGTGACCTCCAGTCCTGCTTGCAGGGGAAGCCAAAAGAAAAAGATAAACAATGACATGATGTAGGAAATGTATGGAACAATAACCTTGAAGGGAAATCCTGTATAAAAAGATTGTGCAGACACAGACTCCAGAAGGAGGATTATTATCTCTGATAATAAAGTCTATTTTTTCCCTCTTCTGACTTCCAAGAGTGATTCTTTATAGAAATGGCAGGGAGCCACCACCACAACTCCTGAACACTTGTGGAAGAAGGATTAATGGTAATGTGTATCCGCTTAGGGGATTACTTGTTTGAAGAGCACAAAGATAACATGGAGGGCTAGCAGCAGATGAAAAGAAGAAGAACCTTGGCCTGATGTTGGATTGAACTTGGACTCAACAGGTTCCTTATGAAGACCACTGTCTCATCCAATCATAATGCAGTTCAACCCATTCTAGCATCTATCTCAGTCAAAAGAAACAAAGCTGTGGCTGAAGCAGCTGCAGTGTGGAAAGTTTTAGCTGAATAAACAAAAAGGAGCGGCAGTGGCAAAAGGAAATGGGGAGTAATTATAATCACCGAGACTTCCAACACTGAAAGTTCACTCTTGGACGATGCATCCAGTTTAACAACTTGTTTATTGTCTGTAGATATAAAAAAAGAGAGATCCCAACGTCAGGGAACAAGTAAATGGTATATTTTCAGTGACATCCTGGATCACATCAAGGATTATGCTTCTTCTGTACATTTTGATTAGTAACCGACCCAGTTTTATGGACAGCTTGCAAGAAACCCCGTTGAAAGATGAAGCAGCAGCTGCATCACAAACCTGCGGTAATATTCATAATTTTGTCCAACCGAAATGATGGTTTTGTAACACTTATGCAATAGTGAGGACAGATTTTCTCCTATGCAATGACATTAACCAATCATAACTGTGACCAGTATATTAATGTCATGCAGCTCAATCCTCAATACCACACTATATTGTATATTTATATTCTATTGTAGCATCAATAAAGCTCATTTCTCCTGTTGCTTCAGCTGCAGTTACTTACACATGTGCTTTAGTCGTTCAGAGATATTATCCGCTTCATGTCACAGCAGCACATAGACAAAGAGGGAAATGAGGAGATAAGTATCAGATCAGAAAACTACTGGACAATCAAACATTTCATTAATAGTTGCACTAAATCAAACACAAGCCAGAATAAATGGTAAAATACAATGAAATATTATACATTTTAAACTGTAGCACAATAAAAGCTTATTTTTCTGTCTGTATGAGCTGTAAAACTTACACACATTTCCTTTAGTTTTTTCAGAGATCTTATAATTTTTCTATTTCTGTATCAGCTGTAATACTTACCCACTTCTCCATTGTCCTATAATTTTTCTATTTTTGTATCAGCTGTACTTCATCATCTGTATGATTTTATATTTATGATGAGTAACAATTACAGCATGCTTTCTCAACTCTGTTCCTCGAGATCTACTCTCCTGCTCCAACCCTGATCAAACTGACATGCCTGTAGCTTTCTAGTAATCCTGAAGACCTTGATAAGCTTGTTCAGGTGTGTTGTATTAGATTAGATCAATACTTGAAGGACAGAGTTCAGAAACCCTGAATTACAGTAACGGTGTATGTGTGAACATAAGTTAAAGCCATCATTACAGTTAAATTAATGTGAACAATACTTCCACAGCATTTACCGTGTCATGCAAATTTATATTTAGAACATTTATAGTATATAATTACTGATGATGAAAAATCATATTATACATTTAGACTACTGTGGCACATTAAAGTTTATTTTTCTCTTGCTGTATCAGCTGTAATACTTACATGTTTGGCGGTGTTCAGATATCTCAGCTTCATGTGTCACAGCAGCACATAGAAACAGATGAACATGAAGATACTGTGATTCTTTGGTGCTTCAATAAAATCACTTAATCATGTAAATAACTTTTTTATTATCAATACAGTATGTTACATCTTGACTTATAGTAATGTTGTATGTTAATTGGCTAGTTTTTTATTGAACTATGACTAAAATAAATAAATAATAATAACATTACAAATAAAGTGCACTTTAAATACCCCAGATGATGCACTTAATTAACCAAAAAATAAAAAATAAAATAGTGGAATGTTTGACACAGTGTTGGAGGTATCACATTACAGTAACACGTGTTACATAATCAGATTACTTATTTTACGTAACTAGTGAAGTCATGCATTCTGAGTTATTTTACCAAAAAAGGAACATCACTTTTGTGTTTTCTATCAGGTGGCTGAGAGAATTTAATTAACTGCAAATGAAAAAAAAACACACGCAAATAGAAAGGTGCTTTTACATTTGCCAAAATAGATATTTGTATATTAAAAAAAAAAAAAAAAAAACCTTAGGAGGCCCTGCCCAAAAAGAAAAGTAAAGTAACAGTAATTTTTCATAAAAGTAACTAAAGAACGTAATCAGTTACTTTTTTTTTAGGGAATACTTATAATATAGTAATACATTACTTTTAAAAGTAACTTTCACTGGTAACTTCATTCCACTCATTCACAGCTTTAATTACATAGAAAAAAACATTCAATTCAGATTACTAAAGAAAAAAAATATATAAAATAGTGCATAAGTACATAGTGTAAATGAAGCATATGGCACTCCAGTCTGTTACTATAGCGCACCATTTTACCCACATCTCTAAACATGACATAAGAACAAGTAACATGTGAATGGTCAGAGTAAAATATTAATTTTCTCTTAAAAATTTAGTGAAGTTAAAATTAAACAAAATATACTGTTACCAACTTACCAGCATGTTGTCATAGTACATTTAAGAACAATTTTTGCACAATAAAACTCTTGGCTGTATCAGTTTTAATACTTACACAATTCTTTTCACAGTCCTCCGCTTCATGTCACAGCAGCACATAGAAAACACAGAAAGAATTAAAAACAGTATTAACCAACAATATCAAACAAATGTCTTTACTGATTGTTAGATAATGTTAGCAAATGCATTACCTGACATACAAATGCATTACCGGACATTAACTAATAGGTCTTTATTGTTAAATGTCACTTATAATACTTATTACATAAGTAAATATTCATTTATATATTTTAAACTTCAGTTAAGTGTCCACATCTATGATGTTTTTGATTAAATTCAACTTACTCATTTTGCATTAGTTGTGTGGAGATCTTGGCTTCATGTCACAGCAGCACATAGAAACAGAAATGAGGAGATCATAAGGTGAATCAACAGATGAACGTCAGAAACACTGAGAAGATAATGTGATTAGATCATATTCTTCTAATAATAATTTCATCATCTGCATGACTTTTCATTAATAATCAATCATTTCGCCTCTGAGCTACAATAATAGATCTGTAAAAAATATCTAAATACTAATTCAGATGCAGGTTTTGAAAATAAATAAATAAATAAATACCCTAAAAGTTTGAATCAAATAACACTGCCTGAATAAAATTTTAACTATAACAAGTCTTCCTGTCCTGTCCCTAATTCTTTCCAATTTTGTCAATTTTATCACAAAAATTCAAACTATAAATGTAATTCTGATGTTCTTTAATGTGGCAAGACAGACTGCAGTGAACCGATCATCTCTTCCTCTTTACTACTAGTTATAGCACAAAATAAACATGCATGAACATCAGAAGGTATGTTAAAATAAACATAACAACTTACTGAAATCACTTATTGTATTATGTCTTACTCCGTGTTTTAACCAATCAAACAGGTTGTACATGTACATGTAATGTATATTTTTTGTTTTTATTTAGTTTGAGATTACTTACACATTTGCTTTAGTTTTCCAGAGGTCATCGCGTTCATGTCACAGCAGAACAAAGAAATAGAAAAATTAGGAGATTATAAAATAAATGTATTTAGCAAGTCCACACAGACAACAGATAAAACTCAAGATAACAGAGCAAAAGGACTATGACTTCATACCAACCTGCTGCTGAAATTATATATTTCTGTGAGCTTCAATAGTAGAAGAACAACAACACAACACACACTGAAAATGATTGATGCTCAACCCCTTATAACACAAAAGTCATAATCGAACACAGATCATATCTAAATGTAGTTGTTGGAAATTCAGCAGTATATTCTGAATTTAATTCAAAGATCCCAATGTCATACAGCTCAATTCTGGACAATCACACAATTCATTAACTACAGGTGCTGGTCATATAATTAGAATATCACCAAATAAAGTTGATTTATTTCACTAATTCCATTTTAAAGTGTGAATTTTGTATTTTATTTTTTTTTTACTTACAGATTAGCTGATATAAAATGTTTATTTCTTTTTTAATTTTTGATGATTATAACTGACAACTAAGGAAAATCCCAAATTCAGTATCTCAGAAAATTAGAATATTACTTAAGACCAATACAAAGAAATGGATTTTTAGAAATCTTGGCCAACTGAAAAGTATTAACATGAAAAGTATGAGCATGTACAGCACTCAATACTTAGTTGGGGCTCCTTTTGCCTGAACTACTGCAGCAATGCAGCGTGGCATGGAGGCGATCAGTCTGTGGCACTGCTCAGGTGTTATGAGAGCCCAGGTTGCTCTGATAGTGGCCTTCAGCTCTTCTGCATTCTTGGGTCTGGCATATCGCATCTTCCTCTTCACAATATCCATAGATTTTCTATGGGGTTAAGATCAGGCGAGTTTGCTGGCCAATTAAGAACAGGGATACCATGGTCCTTAAACCCAGGTACTGGTAGCTTTGGCACTGTGTGCACGGTGCCAGGTCCTGTTGGAAAATGAAATCTGCATCTCCATAAAGTTGGTCAGCAGCAGGAAGCATGAAGTGCTCTAAAACTTCCTGGTATACATTACGCTGCGTTGACCTTGGACCTCAGAAAACACAGTGGACCAACACCAGCAGATGACATGGCACCCCAAACCATCACTGACTGTGGAAACTTTACACACTGGACATCAAGCAACGTGGATTGTGTGCCTCTCCTCTCTTCCTCCAGACTCTGGGACCCTGATTTCCAAAGGAAATGCTAAATTTACTTTCATCAGAGAACATAACTTTGAACCACTCAGCAGCAGTCCAGTCCCTTTTGTCTTTAGCCCAGGCGAGACGCTTCTGATGCTGTCTGTTGTTCAAGAGTGGCTTGACACAAGGAATGCGACAGCTGAAACCCATGTCTTGCATCGTCTGTGCGTAGTGGTTCTTGAAGCACTGACTCCAGCTGCAGTCCACTCTTTGTGAATCTCCCCACATTTTTGAATGGGTTTTGTTTCACAATCCTCTCCAGGGTGCGGTTATCCCTATTGCTTGTACACTTTTTTTTTCTACCACATCTTTTCCTTCCCTTCGCCTCTCTATTAAAGTGCTTGGACACAGAGCTCTGTGAACAGCCAGCCTCTTTTGGAATGACCTTTTTGTGTCTTGCCCTCCTTGTGCAAGGTGTCAATGGTTGTCTTTTGGACAACTGTCAAGTCAGCAGTCTTCCCCATGATTGTGTAGCCTACAGAACTAGACTGAGAGAGACCATTTAAAGGCTTTGCAGGTGTTTTGAGTTAATTAGCTGATTAGAGTGTGGCACCAGGTGTCTTCAATATTGAACCTTTTCACAATATTCTAATTTTCTGAGATACTGAATTTGGGATTTTCCTTAGTTGTCAGTTATAATCATCAAAAATAAAAGAAATAAACATTTGAAATATATCAGTCTGTGTGTAAAGAATTAACTAATATACAGTTTCACTTTTTATGGAATAGTGAAAGAAATCAATTTTGATGATATTCTAAATATCTGAACCAAGCACCGTATTCATAATCTAATGTAGCAGAAAATTTAAATAATAATTATTGCCCCAGAAAAATTAAGGTACTAATATTTACCTTTCAGGTATCAGTATGGACTGTTTAGGTATTAAAAGTGTGCCTTTTTGAAAAAGATACGGCCCAAGTGGACAACTAATTTTGTACCTTTTTTTGAGAGTGTACAGATTCCACTTTCGAGCTCTATCCGCTGTGATATTACATGTTTCCTTTCGTCGTCAGAGATTTTCGCTTCATGTACAGCAGCACATAATTAAAAAATTAGGAAATTATATGTTAATGAACCGAGAACAAGACAGAAACACTGAGATAGGACAAAAACAATTTTTTGTTACTAAACAAAATAGGTCATTATTTACTCGCCAACTTCTTCCAACCTTGTATGGCTAGATATTAAAGAGTCTTCAGTCAGCTCTTTTCCATGCAATGAGAGTTTTATCCATGACCATCAGAAAGATCAAAAAATAATATTTGAAACCACCAGAAATGTAAACAGACAAGAAATCTCCATATGACTTTGTGAACTAGTTAAGTTTTTTACTACTTATGAAAAGCTTCATGTGCAGTTTAAGTGGTATTTTCTATTTATATATTTACGGTCATGCAACACAAGTTCATTTTTCTCTTTCGTGCTGTATCATCTGTAATACTTACACTTTTGAGTATTTAGTTCAGGACATTCTTGCGACAATAAAATAAAAACACAACAGCTGTAGTTAAAAGCCATAAGCAGTAGAAAGAAGAACAATCCCAGCTACAGCAGCTGGAGACAGACCTGGTTCTGTAATGATAAAGAGAGACAGTCATTAGTGTGAATGTGTGTCTGATATATAACTAACACTATTATATGTTTTGAGTTCTGAAAGTTAGCGTTTAATGTCTTTATACACTGAAGCTTTTCTATTTTAAACCAAGGTTGGATTTCTCATGATCTGATCCTTTAAAGTCACATCATCTGAATTATTCACAGACAGCTGATAAACAATCATTACTTCAAAAACACTTGGTTACTCACCACTGACAGTAACAGTGAATCTCTTGTATAAAGTCTGATTGTTGCTGCTGATCTTCACGTTATAGTGTCCAGAGTCAGTGGTTCTGGTGTTTGTGATGGTCAGAGATCCAGTCTGATCCAGCTTCAGTCTGTCTTTGAAATCTCTCATCAGTTTCATAATATAAAGGTGAAGCTCTTGGCCTCTAAATCATGTTTAGCTATGAGCTTTCCTTCATCTCCAAACATCCACACTATCAGATTCATCTCCTTGTATTTGAGGAACATGAAAGAGTGACAGTATCTCCCTCCTTCATGACATGCTTTTCATTTCAGCTTTCAGCCCCAGTACTATCCCCAGTAATAGACTCTACAAGAGTCACAGACTGCCACAGAAAGAAAATAAATATACTGATCACTACACAGAAAGAAAATAAATTTACTACATAAAGGCATATATGCAGATTAATAAAAGTCATAATAAAATAAAAAAGTAATAATAGGGTCAGTTTGACATGTAGAACAGCAGCTGGCTTACTAATTTAATTGGACATGAGGCATCTAATTTCATACGACAACAAAGGAACTTTGTTTGTATCACTGAACTTGTCTGTGTTCAAAATATAGATTTACAATTATTTTCTCTATACAACAAGCAACCTTGTTTTGAATAGTTTCAATAATGTTGCTGAAGGAATTAAACTCAAAATATATGTCTATGTACTGTATCAAATGTAAGACACTGCATGAACTTCTTTCTAGCACTTTTCATTGTGCTGTTTTTCTGAATGTCAGTCACATGATCACCCCTCAATAGCAGCTGTGATTATATTCAGAACAACAGCACTTTGAATCTGTTTAATTAAGAATAATGCATAAATAGAAACTTGAAACATTCAATTATTCAAAAAAAAAATATAATAATAATATAATAATAATAATAATAATAATAATAATAATAATAATATCCTCACCATAGACAGTAACCTGAACTTAATATATAAGGTTCCACTGTTGTGGGCTGATTCTGCTTTATAAAGTCCAGAGTGATTGGTTCTGACGTTTGTGATGGTGAGAGATCCAGACTGATCATTCAGCTGCAGTCTGTCTCTAAATACCTCATAATCTTCATATACGATATCCTTTCCATCAATCTGAGCAATGGGTGAAACCTTTCTCTCCAAAAACCACCACAGTAGCAGGACCATCCTTGTATTTTGAGTGAGATCAGGGTTCAGAGTGACAGAATCTCCCTCCATCACTGACACTGACTTCACTTCATCTTCATCAGCACCAAACACACCTGCAGAACAAACAAACCATTTAACAGAGATTAAACTCACACAACACTGCTGCTAATTATGTTGAAGATTCATTAATGATCTGCTGAAAAAAAAGATATTTATCATGTGACTAAAATCATGCACGGATTAAAAACGAACCATATTTTGTGGTTACCATGCTTTAACTACGTATAGTAACCAGGTTTTTTTTGTTTTGTTTTGTTTTTTTGTTTTATTTGTAGTAAAACTCATGGTTAATTTAAGGCAGGGGTCACCAACTTTGACCATGGAGGGCCGGAGTCCAGCAGAGTTTAGCTCCAACTTGCCTCAACACAGCTGTCTGTATACCTAGTAAGAGCTTGATTATCTGCTTCAGGTGTGTTTAATTATGGTTGGAGCTAAAATCTGCAGGACACCGGTCCTGGAGGGGGTCACCAGGAGGGGTCAGGAGTCTGTGACCCCTGATGTACAGTCGTGGCCAAAAGTTTTGTGAATTACATAAATATTGGAAATTGGAAAAGTTGCTGCTTAAGTTTTTATAATAGCAATTTGCATATACTCCAGAATGTTATGAAGAGTGATCAGATTAATTGCATAGTCCTTCTTTGCCATTAAAAATTAACTTAATCCCAAAAAAACCTTTCCACTGCATTTCATTGCTGTCATTAAAGGACCTGCTGAGATCATTTCAGTAATCATCTTGTTAACTCAGGTGAAAAGTTGACGAGCACAAGGCTGGAGATCATTATGTCAGGCTGATGGGTTAGAATGGCAGACCTTGACATGTTAAAAGGAGGGTGATGCTTGAAAACATTGTTCTTCCATTGTTAACCATGGTGACCTGCAAAGAAACGCGTGCAGCCATCATTGCGCTGCATAAAAAAATGGCTTCACAGGCAAGGATATTGTGGCTACTAAGATTGCACCTAAATCAACAATTTATAGGTTCATCAAAGAACTTCAAGGAAAGAGGTTCAATTCTTGTAAAGAAGGCTTCAGGGCATCCAAGAAAGTTCAGCAAGCGCCAGGATCGTCTCCTAAAGAGGATTCAGCTGCAGGATCAGAGTGCCACCAGTGCAGAGCTTGCTCAGGAATGGCAGCAGGCAGGTGTGAGCACATCTGCACGCACAGTGAGGCGCGAAGACTTTTGGAAGATGGCCTGGTGGCAAGAAGGGCAGCAAAGAAGCCACTTCTCTCCAAAAAAAACATCAGGGGACAGATTGAATCTTCTGCAGAAAGTATAGTGAATGGACTGCTGAGGACTGGGGCAAAGTCATATTCTCCGACCCTTTCCGATTGTTTGGGGCATCTGGAAAAAGGCTTGTCCGGGAGAAGAAAAGGTGAGCGCTACCATCAGTCCTGTGTCATGCCAACAGTAAAGCATCCTGACACCATTCATGTGTGGGGTTGCTTCTCATCCAAGGGAGTGGGCTCACTCACAATTCTGCCCAAAAACCACAGCCATGAATAAAGAATGGTACCAAAAACACCCCTCCAACAGCAACTTCTTCCAAACAACCCCAACAACAGTTTGGTGAAGAACAATGCATTTTCCAGCACGATGGAGCACCGTGCCATAAGGCAAAAGTGATAACTAAGTGGCTCGGGGACCAGAATGTTGAAATTTTGGGTCCATGGCCTGGAAACACTCCCAGATCTTAATCCCATTGAGAACTTGTGGTCAATCCTCAAGAGGGCGGGGGGGACAAACACAAAAACCCACTGTTTGGGTTTTGCAGAGGTCCTGAAAAAACGAATGGCAGAGGTCCTGAAAAAGAAGGGCCAACACTGCAAATACTGACTCTCTGCATAAATGTCATGTAATTGTCGATAAAAGCCTTGAAAACGTGCGTTGTAATTATATTTCAGTACATCACAGAAACAACTGAAACAAAGATCTAAAAGCAGTTTAGCAGCAAACTTTTTGAAAACTAATATTTATGTAATTCTCAAAACTTTTGGCCACGAATGTAAGGTATCATTGCTCTAAATGCGGTTTCCGGTATGAAACCGAAAGTAAAAAAAAAAGGAAAAAAAAAACGAACTTACCACACATTATTAGCAAACTTAGAACGATTGTGTACGTGCTCTTCATTAATGTTTAAGATTCCAGCAAAATCTGATTTCGATGGATATTATTAATACTCGTTTGTTTCAACGCGACAGCACGAACTGTTAACAAACGTCACTTAAAGGCCCAGCAGAGAGATTATATCGACTGGAAGTAATTAATGGACGTTTATGGCTTAAATATACTGATTAAACTAAGCCAATAAAAAAGCTACAACTTTTTCTAGTTTATGGTTGTAGGTGGTCATGTTTTCACAACAAACCCCGCCCAATCGCGTTTCCAGGGGTTCCCCGGTTTAAAAAAAGAAAAAACGCATTCCGGGGGGTAAAAATGCACGGTTTCCGGCGGGGATCCTACAGTAAAATTCGCAGTCCGGGGCGGAAATATTACGTTTATGGCGTCGCTTCAACCAGCGGAAAAACAGTAGTGTTAACGTAGCCCCAATTCCGGGTAGCCCAATGTCTTCTTTTCTTCTTCTTCTTTTCAAGTTTAATGGCAGTTGGCAAACCAAAACTTAAATGGTGCATTCCGCCACCTACTGGATTGGAGTGTGGATAACGTTATGGTAGTAGTGACCTAAATTCTGTTAATTAAATGTGTTTTTTAAGAAATTAAATAATTCTTCGTATATTTTAAATTGCTTTGGGCCATTACCTAATAATGCTTGGATGGAAAAAACTTCCATTTCCATTTCTCTTAATGGCTTGAAATAAAAAAAAAAAAAAATCCATATTTTCAGAACTACATTTGTCACAATACCCAGTCTGGTGTTTTCCCAATCTTGACCATACTTTGATTAATAGATAATGGCCAATGCGCATTCTTGAAATTAACACATCCTTCCTCCTATTTCCAATGTTTCTTCTTTCTAAACCAACTGTTCCTTGAATGTTGTATAAATGTCGACCCTTATTTCCACTGTCCCACTCCTTCTGCCATTTCTTCCTAATGTCCTTTGCTATTATACTTTTTATCTCAGTCTTACTCAATGCAATATATAACATAGCAACTTCTGTAAATTTTATGGCCCTGTTTGGCTAAAACTATCACACCACTTCGTTTTCCTACCACCCCCATATGAGCCAGTATCCCAAAGAAAATGAACAATGATTCCCAATTGTCTGGTTCTAAAAAGACTTTGTAATATTTCATAAATTAAGTCCTGTCTAGCTAAAGAAATACCACTTGCAAGCCTTTCAGTTGCAGATAGAGAGTCTGTGCATATAACTTATAGGATTGGCTGAACTTCTTCAACCCACTGTAATGCTAATATAATTGCTATTAATTCTGATGTAAATACTGAAATTGATCTGATGTTCTTTTCAAATGTTGACTTTAATTGAGGTATAAAAACTGCTGCAGATGTTGTACCAGAGTCTGGATCTTTTGAGCCATCAGTTATAATGTCTTCTTTTCCTCTTCTTTGAGGTTTAAGATCCAAAAGCATTACCCGCCACTTCCTGGTAATGTCTCCAGTTTCCTCCATGATTCTCCACATCAGACCCGTTCTAATTCCCAGCGAACACTTCTACGTACGTTGTGGGCAAATCTGTTTTAAACTTCCATTTTTACAAAGGCTACGTCGTCGTCTGCGTGCTCGCAACATTGTAACAAAACGTATATATGTAAGACACGAAAAGGGCTGTAGTTGTTGCACGACATTCAGCACTCGTGAGACGACGTTTTTACTACATCTTGTTATGCCAGATTATAAATAGTCGCCTTTGTCTGCGTGTTATATCAGACACGGGATACGTATGTAGCTAATACTTTGTTTAAATATATTGTTAATTAATATTGTTATTTTTAACGTAAACAGCTGCTTGTGTAAACTTTTAATAGTCCTTCAAAAAATCTTCAAATTTGGCAAATATGCTAGTTAGATCAGATGTAGTGTGTAATGACAAGAACACATATATGCAAGGTTGGTTTTCCATGTCGAAATTGTACATGTTTCAATATTATATGTGTGACCCTTAGAGAACTTTAACCAGATCTAGGCTTTTAAAGGTTATTGACTACGCCACCTGGTGCCTCTCACACCAAGATATACTTTGCATATTAACCGCTGAATACCTAACCTAAGGCAAGCAGGTTCCATAGAAATACACCAAAGATGAACTAAACAGAGACGTGCTTTCAGTAAAAAAAACAAACGTTATTAGTAAATAGTATAATTAAAAGAGCCACACCGTCATGGTAGAGGCACCCAGTAGTTGCAACCAAAAAGACTTGGCCTACAGAGAGAGACCAGGACTGGTATTGGCTGCTACCAGAGACACTATGATTAGCAGTGTAACAGGACCATATCAATTCGCTGTCAAGGTAGGTTACCTGTCCGGGATAACGTGAAGTTCACCAACCGTGCTCTAAAACTCTGGTGCCTACAGTCAAAAAGCATACACACCACGCACACACATAGGCACAACCACTACAAACAACGTGATTCAATCAATATTGTGAGGTGCAGTTTACCACTACAATACGGGGTGATTTGATCGATGTTGTACCCAGGAACCTCTCCTATGAACAGCTGCTTTAATACTCTGGAGAAAGAGGGAAGAAGGCAGGATTTAAACGCACCCTGGAGAGGATTGTGAAACAAAACCCATTAAAAATGTGGGGGAGATTCACAAAGAGTGGACTGCAGCTGGAGTCAGTGCTTCAAGAACCACTACACAAAGACGTATGCAAGACATGGGTTTCAGCTGTCGCATTCCCTTGTGTCAAGCCACTCTTGAACAACAGACAGTGCCAGAAGCATCTCACTTCAAAAAGGACTGGACTGCTGCTGAGTGGTCCAAAGTTATGTTCTCTGATGAAAGTAAATTTTGCATTTCCTTTGGAAATCAGGGTCCCAGAGTCTGGAGGAAGAGAGGAGAGGCACACAATCCATGTTGCTTGAGGTCCAGTGTAAAGTTTCCACAGTCAGTGATGGTTTGGGGTGTCATGTCATCCTGCTGGTGTTGGTCCACTGTGTTTTCTGAGGTCCAAGGCCAACGCAGCCATATACCAGGAAGTTTTAGAGCACTTCATGCTTCCTGCTGCTGACCAACTTTATGGAGATGCAGATTTCATTTTCCAACAGGACTTGGCACCTGCACACAGTGACAAGCTACCAGTACCCCTGGTTAAGGACCATGCAACAAATTGCATCCATTGTTCACATAACGCTGGGCTATCATTCCCTTACAAAAAACAAACAAACAAAAAACACTTCTTTGGAGACATTCTTCTTGAGCGAGTTCTGTGCAGTGTTGCCGAATGAAGTGTGTTGATAGGCTACTCTTTGCTCCGGTCGGTGTGTGTGTGCGCTGGGGCGCGCTCTTCCGGGAGAACTGCCCATACAAGGAGTTCCACCCTTTATTACGTCATGAAATAGCCAGGCTCGAGAAAAAAAAAAGAACCAAAAACACTTCTCAGACACTTATGCGAAACCGGAAGTAGTATATATTTGACATAGAAATATGTGACCCGTCACGGAAACCAGTAACACAAGTCGGCAGCACAACTTTCGAGCAAAATGAGAAAGAAGCGTTTTTTTTTTTTTTTTTTTTTTCTCAGAATTGGTGATTTTAATTTTTTTTTCAGAATCTGTTAGTTGAGATCACGAAGAAGCCTCTCCGTGTTTGAGATAGCAGTATTGGTATATTTAAAAAGCATACATTTTGAGGTTGAAATCGGCTTGTTTTTCTGAGATTCTAGCACGCAGTAGGGCGTGTCATTGTCTGTGTGTATTTCCATACTGGATAAGCCGGGCTTTTGTTTCTTTTGTTATTGCCCCCGCCCTCCAAGGGAGCGTGGCTACTTATGCAGGGCTCTGGCCGGGTCTAGCTGATATCAAAAATTCAATGAAGATGGACGCCGCAAAGATTATCGCAGACGAGCTGGAACCGTGGCCGTTACACCGAAAACATTTTGAAGTACTTCTTATGAACAAGCGCTCACTGATTTCTGAAGACGATCTGAGCGACAATGAAAGCAGGCATAATAAGACTATGAATATATCCCTTATCTACAACTGAGCGAAGATGAAGACGAGGAAGAATGTATCGGACTGGCGTCAGACGAGTTGGACCATAAGATATCAGAGGCTATATCGATAGTAACATTTGATGGGGATAAAGACAGAGAAATAGGGAAAATCCGTAACTTTGACTGTAAATGCTACATGAGGAGAAAAGGAACTCTCTGCATGGGAGACAGCCCTGTAGCCAGAAGCTTTCTCCAGACATTATGTACAACATGACGTCTGGATTCTTTAGCTGCGGAAAAAGAGTGGCAGGACATGCAAATTATTGGACATTTAGAGGCAAACAGATGCACAGTGCAATCTTTGGAGATGGTTACATCCACAAAGAAGACCCCGACAAAGAGAAAGTGTGCCCGAATGACTTATTTCATTGGAGGCAACGAGATCTGCGAAAGAATACTTTTCTGTTTCTTATGGGGGTTAGTTTCCATAAACATCAAATTTTTTTAGTTTTATGTTCATTCTAAGAACACGTACACGTTATCTCATGTTTAGGTCCATGTTTAGACCTTCCCATACCTACCTATTGTTATTAGCTAGCTCAGGACTGTCGTTTTAATTGTAATCGTTAGCATCATATCAGTTGCCAAAAACCCCCATTACTATAATGGCCTTTTAGATGGTAATGTTAGCATAATGTTTTAGAATACAGTATAGGATGAATATTCTTATATCAGTTGTGCAAAACAAAAATATGACAAATAGAATATCAGACCTCTGTCATATGGCCCAAAAAAATAAATGCAAAAAAAAAAAAAGAAAGCATTTTGCATAGTTGTGTTTGACACATAAAAACTGTAACAATGTATTTTACAAGGTAACACGATGTAACCTTGCTCTCACTCGAAATGTGTCCCCACATTAAGTCCTTGAATTTGAGGGTGTTGGACCTGGAAAGTTTAAGACTCCTCAGGTTTCTGTCTTAATTAAAGATGGCACCCATGCAATCTCAGATATGGAAAAAAAGCCAATATGCTTGCTAGAGCTTTTGCAGACATACACAAGGGTAGCCACCTGGAGGAGCGGTATAAGAAAAGAAAGAAGAGGTACTGAAAATAAATAGAAATATCTTAAAAATCAAAGAGTCAAATATGTCTATTATGGATTCTGAAATTAATATGTCAGAACTTAAAAGGGCATTGAGTAATATGGCATTACTCTGCACCAGGGACGGACAACCTGTGTTATGCAAGTAAAGAAAATTGCCTTATAATATATTGGAGAAAATTCTTAAGCTGTTTAACAAAGTATGGAATGAAGGTAAATTACCAAACATGTGAAAATGGGCAAGAATCCTCAAAAAGCCAGGCAAAGACTCAAGCGACCCAGGAAATTATAGGCCTACTGCACTCACTTCACATTTTGGAAAATTAATGGAAAAAATTATAGTTGGGCATTTGAATTATTTTCTAGAATACATAAATCCACTTAAAGGGTATCAAACTGGATTTCGGAGATGCAAGTCAACAACAGATGCTCTGTTTAAAGTATGCAATGAAATTGAAAATCTTTAAATAATGAAGGAAGTAATGGCGGCAGTTTTCCAGGATATTGAGAAAGCCTATGATACAATGTGGAGAGAAGGTTTATTGATTAAATTAGGAAAATTGGGAATTAATGGGAAAATGTATAATTACATACTTGACTTTCTCTCTCAATGTTCCATCAGGGTCGAAGTGGGAGATGCAGTGTCAAAATGAGTTTTATTATTGAAAATGGAATTCCTCTCCATCAGGGTCTTATCAGTCCTATCTTGTTCAACATAATGATTAATGACATATATGAAAAACTGGGAGATAGTAAAGAAGGTCTATATATGCAGATGATGCTGTCATTTGGAGAAGAGGACATAACATTTGATATGTCATGCATACACATAACATTTGGTAGTCTATTTTACTAGGGAAAAAGTCCCTGAAACTTATAAAATTATGTTTTATAATTAGCAACTTGAAAGAAGTGAAAAATGTAAGTATCTAGGATATGGTTAGATGCCAAACTTACATGGAAATATCACATTGAATATATTGAAACAAAGTGTAAAAAGGTAATTAATCTTATGAGAATGGTCACTGGGCATAATTGGGGAGCTGACAGGATGTCTCTGATTAACTTATATAAAGCATTGTTAAGATCAACTATTGATTATGGCTGTATAATGTATAGCTCAGCATGTAAGACATCCCTTAAGAAAATTGAAAGAATGCAGTTTAAGGCTTTGAGGATTGCCCGTGGTGCATTTAAAACAACTCATACAAGTGCTTTATTAGGTTAATCTAAGGAAACCCCTATTAATTTAAGGTATGAGAAATTGTCACTAAATTATTGGGTAAGATTAAAAGGAAGTTTCAACAACCCAGCTCTTTCAGTGCTTTGTGATTGTTGGAAATATTCTAAAAAAAGTTCAGTGGATTTGGTTGGAATATTGACAATTTAGTGAATCATTATGGACTAAAAGAGTTGAATTATGGCCCAGCATTAGCTTTAAGTTGTGTTCCTCCTTGGCTGCTTCCTGTTCCAGAGGTAAATATTGATTTATTAGCGGGGAAAAGGTGAGCATCACACTAAGCAAAGTTTTACTGAAGCCTGCTTAAGTTATTAAAATACTTCATATTATGGATATTTGAAAATTTTTACAGATGGCGCTAAAGAACCCAAAGGTCATTGTGGTATTGATATTTATATTCCAGAATTGGAAAAAAAGATAGGGGTATAGAGTAAGTGACCATTTATCAGTAAATTCAGATGACTGCAATAATAACTGCCCTTAGGTGGGTTGAAGAGACTAAACCTCTTAGATCAGTTTATATGTACTGACTCTATGGCAGTATTACAAAGTTTTATAACAGATAATGCTATACGTGAAGATTTGGTATTAGAGGTAAAGCACCTTCTTTTAAATCTTTTAAGCCTTGGAATAATGGTGCAGTTCTGTTGGATTCCAGGCCATTATGGAAATGATAGCTATGAAATTGCTGACAAGCTAGCTAAAAAAGCTCTGGAATTAGACCAAGAAGAAATTCACATTCCATTGGGTAAAAGGAGATTCTAAAGCTTTAATTAAATCACTGATTATACTGAGATGGCAAGATGAATGGGAGTCAGAGAGTAATTCCAGACACTATCATAGGAACTAGAACAGTGGAGGGAAAAGAATCACCACATTGGGTCTTAATAGGCACGAAGAAGGTATTATACCTAGATTGAGGGTTGGGCCACACATTCCTTAATTCCACTTTATCATTAATAGGTAAAAAGTAAGGGCATATGCTCTGAATGTAAAGTCCTTGGAGGATGTTACCCCATGTTTTATTTTAGATGTAAAAATTTGACCCAACTAAGACAGAAATGAAAGACTCTGATGCAGAAAATTACATTCATAATATTTTGCAGGAGGAAGGAATGCAGGGACAAAAGAAGCAAGTATATCATTATATATCTTAATGATACTGGTTTAAGTATAAGAATTTAGTTTTTGTTGTTGTTTTTTTGTTGTGGTGGTGGTGGTGGTGGTGGTGGTTTTGCTATTATTTTATGAATTTATGATTTAATGTGTCAGTTACCAACGTCCTTTTTACACACTCCTGTGTAGTAGTCCAGTAGGTGGCAGTACATATCGTAAAAATTATGATCCGCCATTAATTAGAAGAAGAAGAAGAAGAAGAAGCAGTTGACGGGTGAGTGTTTTCCACCGTGCACTCAACGCAAAGTTTGGGCTGCTCGTTACCCGGAGTGGTTCAGCTTCGCCCTCAAACTTGCTTGGAAAGGAAAGTTGTTTGGCAAATTGTTGCAATCAGTTACCATCAGTGTGTTACACAATGGCATTGTAGACTTCACAACGACTACGTTGGTTCGTTTGTTTACTCCGCGTTTTTATTGTCTTCCGCAGTACAAATTAAATCTGCTGTCCCCTCCCCATTTCCGTGGATTACCCTGGCACATCGCTACAGACCAAAAATGCATGCCAGATGCCTTCTGCTTCGCACTGTTCTCTTACTAATGACTGTTAATATTACCACATTTTATACTGTTTCATTTGATCAAGTCCCTGATTATTTAATTGGTTTCCATCCTAAACTCTCCTATATTGCATTTATGAATTTCTCGTGCACTGCATTCTATCAGCCAGTCATTAAATATAATTTCTTACCTTGTAATATATATTTTTGTGTTACTAGTAAAACTGTCATGGAAAGCTTTAAAGTCTTAATATCAACTGGCCAACCTCATAATCATGATTCTCACAGATCCAAAGCTGTCAGATTAAAATATCGTCTTTTAATAATTCTACTTCTTTTGATGTCAGGTGACATTAAGCCCAAATCCTGGGCCTACACCCCCATGTATTAATTTACCTACCCCATCCGATTTTAAAGAAAGAAATGGTCTTGGCTTCCTCCACATGAATGTTAGAAGTCTTGTGCCAAAAAAAAATGGACCTAGTCAGGGTTTGGGTGTCTACTTCAGACCCTGATGTTTTAGTTTTATCTGAGACTTGGTTGAAGAAATCTGTTTTCTGATTCTTCTATCCATATTACTGCTTATAATTTATTTCGTAGTGATCGTCAAAGTAAGGGCGGCGTGTGTTGCCATTTATATTAAAACCAGGTTTAATTGCAGAGTAACTAAATCTATCCCCCTTCCTAAAATGTTTTGAGTTTTTGTCTATTGATATTTCTTTTCTCTTCCCACATCACTCCTTACTGTTGTTGCTTGCTACAGTATAAGCCTCCTTCTGCTGTTAAGGAGGCCTTAAACTTTCTGGCTGATGTATTAGTTGAATTACAGGATCTGGAAATTGTTCTTTTGGGAGATTTGAATTGGGACTGGCTCTCTGCTAATTCTGACTGCCTGAAAGAAAAATATCTGTAATGAGCTAAATCTTACTCAGCTTGTTTCCTCCCCTACCCGTCCTAATAGAAAATGTCCAGATAAGTCAACCCTAATAGATCTAATACTCACTAACACTCCACAGAAATATAAAGGAATAGGGGTATTCTCTTATGACATCAGTGACCATTGCACCGTTGCATGTGCTAGGGACACCAAGCTCCCTAAATCCAAGCCACGCATCCTCATTAAAAGAAATTTTAAAAGATTTGTAGAAACAAGCCTTTTTACATGAATTAAACATCCTGGTTTTTTATCAGGATAGCACTGGGTAAATGCTAGATCACTAACAAAGAAATCCTTCATTCATAATGACTTTTTCACCTCCCGTGCACTGGATTTTTTTTTTTATGTGTGACTGAAACATGGCATGAAAGCATGGCTAAATGGCTAAAACATGGCTAAAACATGGCTAAACATGGCTATCATACACCCGACGGGAGCTTTTGGATATCGGTGAGGACTTTTCCAACAGTTTTATCACCAATCTTCGACTCATCCCTGAGGTCGCCAGAACACCCGAGGCTCCGCCACTCTACCCGGACCGGGCGGAAGTGCTCGCAGGGCGGCGTCGAGAATCGTAAAACAAAGGCGGGGGGAAGCGCGGAGGTCTAATAGCTAAGCTAAAGCTAACACCGCTCCGGCTCTCTTTACCGAGCATTTTTCCTCGCTAATGTGCGGTCACTGGTGAACAAAATGGATGAGTTACGACTTCGCATCACCCACAGTAAGAGGACTTTTGGACTGCAATGTCATGGTTTTCACAGAAACAAACATGGCTACACAACGACGTACCCGATAATGCTATTGAGCTAGCCAGACGCTACAAACCACCACAAAAAAACGCTCCAGGCAGATAGAACAGCAGATGACTCCGGCAAGACAAGAGGTGGTGGATTGTGCATTTATGTTAACAAAGCTTGATGTACGAACACTGTCATTGTTGGGAGACACTGCTCAGCTAACCTAGAGTTTCTCATGGTTAAATGTAGACCTTTTTATCTGCCGAGGGAGTTCACTTCCACCATAATAACTGCAGTCTATATTCCATCTGATGCTAATGCCGCCAAGCTTGCTTTGAACGAACTTCAAGCAGCCATTAGTAAACAACAGACTGCTCACCCGGAGGCTGCTTTTATTGTCGCGGGTGATTTTTAATCACTGCAAATTAAAGACAGTGCTCCCTAAATTCCATCAGCATGTTTCCTGCCACACCAGAGGAGACAAAACTTTGGGATCATGTTTACACAAACATGATGGAGCTTACACCGCGACCCCCCTCCCCCACCTCGGACAGTCTGATCACCTTTCTTTGTTTCTCGCCCCCAAGTATTCACCCCTCATCAACCGTGTGAAGCCATCAGTGAGAACCATCAAGGTGTGGCCATCTGGAGCAGACTCTTTACTTCAGGACAGGTTTCAACACACAGACTGGAGTATGTTTGCTTCTCAGGCTGCCTGTGGCTCTCACACACGGACATTGATATCTATA
>NW_024879375.1:381841-406324 GCF_018340385.1 Cyprinus carpio
TCATAAAGAACTTGATGTTTTCTCAACTTCCAGGATGAGACGAGTGTCGTCCATTATTGTCTTTCCAGGTGCACTCTGAAGACCACCGCCTGTGACACCACCCCGTGCTGTTGTGTGTATGATTGTCAGCATGATGTCAGGCACGACATCCGTTCTTCTGCCAATAGTGTAGGCCTAGTTAAAGAATACGGACTACTACTAATAATAATAAATAAATCTGCTAAGGCCAAACTAGCAGTATAAATTATTTAAAGTTGTTTTGTATTTCGGCCATAAAAGTTTTATTTTTGGATCGAACTGTAAGTACTTTGCCAGATTTTATATATAATAAAAAAAAATAGAAAAAATATGTGAATTTAAATATCATACATTTTTAATGTCATTTGCTAAAAAACACACAGTAGATATCATTATGCAAAATTTTGGGGAAATTACTTTTTTCGTGTCAGTACATGGTATTATTTGCCCATGATCATTGTCACTTATCTTCTAGTACATATTTTTATTTTTCCTCTTTTTTTATTGTTTATATGATATATCGATATATTAATTTTTTTTTTTTTTACAAAATCTGTCAAAGTACTACAGTTCTATCCAAAAAATAAACTTTTTGGCCGAAATACAAAAACAACTTAAATAATTTATTACTGCTAGTTTAGCCTTAGAGATTTATTTATTATTATTAGTAGTAGTCGTATTCTTATAACTAGTCATATATATGGCAGAAGAACGGATGTTCAGCGGCTTTTATGGTAAGTAATTTTATAGTGTTTTTTTGACGCTTTCGCTGGCACACAGAGGCAAACAACTCAATATAGATAGGCAAATAGCATAGATTAATATAGGCTTAGGCACACATAGCTACAGTATAGACACCATGATCTGCGTCTTTTTTTCTGTTTTTCGAGAGTTTGCTCATTTTACATTGTCTCTGTTAAGAAGTTTTGCCGTATTCTAGCATTTATGATATCGATATAAGCTTTTTTATGATGGGTAAGTATGTAGGCTATTTGATGTGTCAGATATTCTGTGTATCAACATATAAAAGAGTTTTTTATGGAGGTAAGAGCTAATATTATATATATATATATATATATATATATATATATATATATATATATATATATATCTATATATATATATTTTTTTATGTTAAAAAATATGTCAAAGTACTTACAGTTCTTACCGCAACCCCTCAAAAGCCTGCCATTTTCCTCTAATACATTGGAATGTTCAGCAGAAAAACATGTGTTGGCTACACAAAACCAATGTGTGAAATTGTAGAATTATTGTTCTTTTCAAGAAAAAAGAGAAAATTGATTCAATTGGAACCAATTGACAGTACTCTGTCCAAAATCCGCTGTTCAGTTGCGCGCTGCCTCCCTAACCCCTCCCCCACACCTACTCCTAAAACCTACCCAATACCATGGGGTGCATAATCTGGCAGGGTGCAATTTTCGGCACTACACCTGTTTGAAAGGCAAAATAGCCGCGCGCTGCTTCCGCTCTGCCTACCTTGCTGCTAACGCGCTGCTTCTGCTCTGCTGCAGCTTGCGGTGTGAACCCGGCCTAACTGCTTTTGTTCTGCTTGTTCCATGCATCATTTAAATGTAGGCCTACATATGTATATTGTTTTATACATGCCCGGATCGGTGACCGGCTGATCAGTCTCACTTCTTTCTGATTTTCGAGCCGATCCGTTTTGTTACCAGCGGCACATGCAATAACGTCAGCCGCGCGCATTCTAGCTCTCTTCTCTTCGACCGACCCCTTCTCTCTGAAGAAAAATGTGGAGCGTCTGGAGCTTACTTGCTGAAGAAAAATCAGATTGCCCTAGCAACTTTTTCTTCCAAAAGCATCTAGCAACAAATTTAGCTTTTTGTTATTATTTATTTGGCAACTTTCAGCAACGTTTGATAATTGATTCATAAAAAGACACACATTTTCCATCTAAACTAGACAAAAAGAGGAAACTCTATTTAACTGCTATTTGCAATTGTTCAGTAATAATTAGGTGTGTTCGTCTTGAAGCGGCGCTGCGCAGACCAATCGATGTAATGATATCAAAGAAGCGTGAGAGCTAATAGATTGCAGACGGATCAGGATGATTTCAAATCGCTTTCACAGTGCTTTGATGTCAAACACCAATCGGTCTGCACAGCGCTGCTTCAAGTCGAACACACTTATTATGATACACCTTGTTAGTTAGTAGCTTGTACCTGTGATTGTTGATCAGTAAGTAAATCTAGTAAATTAGAAAAGGTAGTACATTTCCAGGACCTTATGCATTATCCATTATCTGTTTGTAACCCCTTAAACTGAAAACATAAAATACAATGCGTAATTTAAAATGCAGGTAAAAAAAAAAAAAAAAAAAATTCAAATGTGTAAAGGCCCGTTCACACCAAGAGCGATAACTATAAAGATAACGATATTAGCGTACACACCACAGCGAACGATATCTTCTGTTTATTCTAAGCACACGCTCGTCTGCCGCTTTAAATTCTCAAGCTCGTTACAGCAGGATGGATTCTGGTTGGCTGACAATTTTTTATCATTCATCAACTGGAAAAAAAATAGTTTTGAAAGTGATTCCAACGATATCGTTTTTCTTTGTCTTTATCGTTATAGTTGTGGTGTGGACTCTGCTGTTCTTTAATACTGAAAACGATTTTAGAGAACTATATCTTTATCGTTATCTTTATAGTTATCGTGCTTGGGTGTGAACGGGCCTTAAGTGTTCAATTGGTCTAATTCAATATTGTATTTAAAAATACAGTTAGGCCTATTTTTATTTTTTATACGATTACATTATGCATTTATATTATTTTATGAACAAATCGAAATATTTCTAAAATATATTTTTTGCTGAAATTTGATGCAGTGACAATTTTGCATTGTGATTACGTCATCACACAATGACATCACAACATCATTTAGAAACTTTTAGCAACAAATCGACCTTCGTGACAATTTTGCGTCGTGATTATATGACGACGTCATCATGCAACTCTCACACACGTCTCATTCACTCTGGTTAAATAGTACTTGTATTGCGCATTATTTTAGTAATTCCCGCAGGTTTTGCGCTTACACCAACGGCGCGCACACCACCGCTGATCTACCAATCAACTTTTGAAGTGGATCAAAACCCTTCAATCAAAGTTGTCCTAAAAGCAAAATGTATTCTTGTCTCAGGACAACTTTGATAAACTTTTTTCTGATCCACTTCAAATGTTGATTACTGTGTTTTAGTGGAGTGCACAAGCCGGCTCACGCTCAGTCTAAAGCTTGTGAGCCACAAATACCAAAATGAGTGGCTAACTGCGCTAAAACATTCAAATACATACAAAATTATGTCAAAATGCCCGTCTTGGTGAGTATTCAATTAAACACAGTCAGGTTTGGAACGTTAAATAGTTGAGAAAGAGAATGCATGTTGTGTAACAGTCAAGCGGCAACCTCCCGCTCTCTCTCGTGAAGCCCATACGGAAGTGACTTAAATTGTAATTCGTCAGCTGGCCGCTAGAGGTTGGCTGCAAAAGGGAATAAATCCCATAGTGCCCTATTAGCATAGACCTGGAGATTGGTGTGGTGATGCGGTCGGGCATTAATGCTGGTGTGGCGTGACATACCACGCCCATGTCAAAATACGTCAGATTCTCAATCATTTTGAAACAGGAAGAAGCATCGATAAGAAGATAATTTGTATTGTTTGCCAACCGCTAAAAAAAGAAGCTGTTGTTTGCAGTGTCGGTAAGTAAAAAAAAATATCTTTGGTCTTTACCAAACGTTGACAACTTTAAGAACGTGTGCGATATTTGTGTGCATGTGCATAAACAACAGTAAGTATTTTAATTTCAACTTCACACAGGCACGTTACTGCTAGCAACAAATATATTTATATATATGTGTGTGTGTGTGTGTGTGTGTGTGTGTGTGTGTGTGTTTGGGGGTGGGGGGGTGAGATGAGTGTTTTTATGTTGGGGGGTCTATCTATCCACACATGTATGTATATATGTATGTATGTATTCGTGGCATGCATGCGTACACACACACACACACACACACACACACACAAATACATACATATATACATACATACATGTGTAGAAAGATAGATAGACAGATAGATAGATAGATAGAAGGCACAAGTCTTACAACATAAAATCAAATATGAATCAATGTGCAATATTTTTTTATAACCTTCCTCCCACACATAACACTCATCTCACACCCACTCAGACACACACACTTCATCCCTCTCACACATATGTACTTACCTGCCCCCACCACACACACACACACACACACACACACACACACACACACACACACGACATCTTTAATGATATACTCTGATCACAGTACCCATGCACAGTAACTTGGTTGGGCAACCGCATCATTTCACAATGTCTTGCTGGATAACTCTGTGTATGTCCACAAATTATCTTTGTATTCTTCTATATTAACGAAAAGATCACATAATGTTTGTTTGTTCATGTTTTACAGCATTCTACACATTTTCAGTCCAAGCCTGATGCAGGGCATTTCTCCCGGGGGGTCCCTGCTGCAGTTTCACCAGTAAAGAAAATTACTTGTTACAATTCACTTGAAGGACCACATAAGCCATGCAGTGGTGCATGGAGGTATGGTGAGAGCATTTCTTTAGATATTGATTGATTTTTGTGGTTTTAAATCATAAATATGTTTATGTAGAATGATGAGGTAAATAATTTTTAGTGGGACACATATACCCCCAACACGTATGTATTCTCTATTTTTAACAGGTGCGCCCAAGAGGACATAAAAAGTAGAAGTTTGTAAGGGACAATTGGTCCACGCGTGGTACAGGAGTCATCGTGGGTTATTCTGTGTGGGGAGGTGACAGGGCCTGCCGTTCTCCAGATGGACAGTAAAAATCAACAGAATGCCATCAGAGACTACCTGGAGGGAGAATCGGAGGATATATTGAAGCAAGGAATCTCTCTGTGTAGTCTATGTATGTATGTGTGTCTACTGCATGTCAAGAACTGTTTATCTGATCATTCAGCTGCTCATTCAGCTGCTCAGACTTTATAATATCTTTTGTTAAACACAACCAGTCAAAAGTTTTTGAACAGTGAGATTTTTTTAATGTTTTTAAATAAATATCTTCTGCTCATCAAGCCTGCATTTATTTTAATCTGAAGTACCAGCAAAAACAGTCCAATTTTAAAATATTTGTATAATATTTTGCTTTTGTAATATATTTTGCTATTTAAAATAACAATTTTATAAAATTCTATTAAAATGAAATTTATTCCTGTGATTTCAAAGGTGACTTACTCCAGTCACATGATCCTTCATTCTAATATGCTGATTTGATGCGTAAAAAAACATTTTATTATTATTATGTTAATACACTGAAGACTGGAGTAATGATGCAGAAAATTCAGCTTTGATCAAAGGAATAAACTGCATTTTAAAATACATTCAAATAGAAAGCAGTTCTTTTAAATTGTAAAAATATTTCACATTACTGTTTTTGCTGTGTTTTGGATCAAATAAATGCTAGTTCTTTTAAATTGTAAAAATATTTCACATTACTGTTTTTGCTGTGTTTTGGATCAAATAAATGCTTTATTTATATTATTATTATTATTTTATTTTTTTTTTTTGTAAAATTGTACATGTAATTATTTTTGTAAAATAATAAATATAAAAAATACCCAATGAAACAATGGATGCCTCATTCATTCATCTTTAAGTATGTGGAGGACCTGGACATGTTTCATATCAAGTTGTGATGAACAAGGCCTGAAGGTCAATGTCATGTTACTTATATAATCTATCAATGCAATCTTTATTCAACCTAAGTATGTGTAGCCTACTGCATATGGGGAACTGTTGATTCTATCATTCAAATGTTAACACTTTATGATAAGTGGAATAAATCTTTAGTAAATTAAATGACAATTATACAATACCAACTTTTACAATAATTTTGCATACTTTTACAATACCAAAATCTAATTGTCCCCTTTTAAATTTGATGCATTTCAATTGTTGCCTTGGGTAGGTCAAAGTCGTTTTTTTAATAAATGTGAATTTATCTCATTACATAAATGAACAAGGTACGGTTTAAAAGTTTTAATTGACAATTAGCCTACTTTAATCAACATAAGCGTTTTAGGAGCTGTTATGACGACGAAATCAGCTCCGTATATTAGACATATTAAATATATATTAGATTTAAGTTGTGCCATTTTAGCCTAGACATCCTTTACAAAAATAAGAAAACGTGTATTAGTAAAACGAAGGACAATATTATTTTATTTTGATCCCATTAACTTCCATAAATTGCTTCAACATATTTCCGGGTTTCCAGGTACGGGGATGGGGAAATCACAGGAGGAGACGTATTTGATATGGGCGTGGCTTTCGTTTACGTCACACTTGGACATGGGCGGGGTTGTGTCAGGATGGGCGTGACTTCTGACGTCACACTTGGATGTGGGCGGGGTTGGATGTGCACCGCAGGCTGCAGCGAGACGCTCCTCGGGATGAGCGTGACTTCTGACGTCACACTTGGATGTGGGCGGGGTTGGATGTCCACCGCAGGCTGCAGCGAGCCCTAAAAAAAATTACTTTGGTCTATATAGCTAATTTTGCCCTTCATGACAATTAAAAAAAAAAAAATTATAATTCATCTGTTAAATTATATTAAGCCTTAAAGTTCTGCATAATTAAGGGAGAGGCCACTTGAGTGACAGGTGGATTGCTGCTGATGATACTGCCGTGGAGCTAGGTGTGCATGGTTTCAGCAACCAGCTCCCGCCTTTTTGCACATTTTCAATTATCCAGGAGTGGCGTGCAGTGACATGCTGCCAGGTTGGCCGACTGCCGGGTCCACCTGCTTTTGGCTTAAAAAATGCTCTTCGGAAACCTAGGGTTGACGTCACGGACATTACGTCCATGTTTTTATACAGTCTACGGTAACAGTATACAGTAGTCCACATTTGAAGTGGATATAAAAAAAAAATCATCAATGTTGTCCTAACACAAGAACACATTGGTTTAAAGTTTTAGGACAACTTTGATGATTTTTTTTGATCCACTTCAAATGTCGACTACTGACCGCATTTCCAATATCCCTGCTACTGTCTGTCATGTTAATCAAAGAAGAAAAAAAAAAGAAAGAAAACCACTTTCTGCTCTTGACTGAATACGTTTTATAACTTTAATGGTAAGCATTAATTCGTATTTAATTTTTATAATGAAGACTACAGAAATTAAATTTGAATTGTATTTTTTTTTTTTTTTTTTTTTTTTTTACACATTTGTTTAATTTCTGTAGTATTTCTTACCTGAATAAAAACTTACTTAACCTGAAAACTTAGTTTAATAGGTCTCTTTCAATTCAATTTAAGTTTTATTTGTATAGCGCTTCTTACGATACAAATCATTGCAAAGCAACTTTATAGAAAATTAAGTTTCTACAATATTTTAGTATTAGCTTATCAGTGCTGACTGTCAGTTATGTGTATACGGCAGAATTGTTCGGAAAAATCAATAAAAGACGTAAACATACAGACGATTCACACTATTACCAGTAATTATGCAATCAACCTTGTAGCAAAATGTGGTAGTTCTGTATGTTGTCTCTGGGTTAGCATCATCTGAGGTCAAGTGGCTGTCTAATATAACACCCAGATTTTTGACAGTAGAGGAAGTAACAGTACATCGTCTTAATTGCAAATTGTAATCTACGAGATTCTGTGTAATGTTTTTTTGGTCCATTAAGTAATATCTCTGTCTTATCCGAATTTAATAGGAGAAAATTATTGGTCATCCAATCTTTTACTTTTTTAACACACTTTGTTAGCTTAGATCATTTAGAAGTTTCATCTGGTCTTGTTGAGTTATAATAGTTGAGTATCATCAGCATAACAGTGGAAACTAATCCCGTATTTTCTAATGATATTACCAAGGGGCAACATGTATATTTGAAAATAGCAGAGGACCTAGGACAGATCCTTGTGGCACTCCATATTTTACTGGTGATAAATGAGATGACTCCCCATTTCAATAAACAAAGTGGTAGCGATCGGACAGGTAGGCTCTAAACCATCTTAAAGCCTGCCCTTGGATACCTGTATAGTTTTGTAATCTATCTATGAGTATGTCGTGATCTATGGTGTCGAGCGCAGCACTAAGATCAAGTAAAACTAGCAATGAGATGCAGCCTTGGTCTGACGCAAGAAGCAAGTCATTTGTAATTTTAAATAAGTGCAGATTCTATGCTATGATGGGGCCTGAAACCCTGTATGAAATTCTTCATACAGATCATTTTTTTTGCAGGAAAGAGCACAATTGAGCAGACATAACTTTTTTCTAAAATTTTAGACATAAATGGAAGATTTGAAATGGGTCTGTTCACTAGGATCATTTTGTCTAGTTCATGGTGTATTTATGGGTACACAGAGCAGTTGAGATAAATCTGGCAGGTTATTTGCGAATCTGTCTTTGGTGGCTGGAACAATAGTTTTGCCTGGACGATAACGCAAAGCTATATAGTTATTATCATCAATATGAGGAATGCCAGTACAAGGAAATGGTCAGTAACATCATCACTTTGAGGTACGATATCTATGTCAGTAAGATCGATTCCATTCGATATAATTAAATCTAATGTATGATTAAAACGATGAGTGGGCCCGGTGATATTTTGCTTTACTCCAAAAACAGTTTAATAAGTCAGTAAAACGCAAGTCCTAATGCATCATTTGTATTATCAACGTGAATGTTAAAATCTCTTAAAATTAGCACTTTATCTTTACATATTGTGCCTTTCATTGTCTGCACTCGAGCTGCACACCCTTCACAACTTACTTCATTTCTAAGATTTCTCAACCTTCACATTGTCCCAATTCGCCTACTTAGGCCATGTTTTTCCTTCTCTCCGTCCACATGAAAACGCAAACGCATGCTATGATGCACTGTCAAGAGCATGCCAGACCAACAGGTGGCGATATAATCTCTACCGGAAAGCCATGTTGGCCAATCAGAATCCTGAAAAAGTTTCAAGTAGGCAGAGATAACAGTGCAGGCTCTGATGTTAAAAGCCAAAAAGTAGGCAGAGATAACAACACGATAACACTGCAACTGGAGTTTTTGAAAATCCTCACCCTGGCAGGAGTTTTCAAAAATGTTCTGTTTCAGTAACCTGGCGCTGTCTCTTTACGTGTGGACAAACGGCCAAACTGCGTAGAAAAAGTTGTGGTTCTAAAAATAACATATAATATGGCCCTTATACTATGCCCTAAATGTATATACTCATTTTGTGAATAAAACACTTTTAAGCAGAAAAAAACATTGCTGTACAGCTTTATCCTATCTCTAGCAGTAGCTCGTGCCAATGGAAGTCGCTGCACACATGTAATAACTTTACTTTCTCTTTTATGTTTTCCAGCTCCTGTTCCTGTTCCTGTCTTTATGAGAGACTCTCCACAGTATTCATCATCATCAGAAAGGTCATCAAAATGTCTGTTGCTGTGTTCAGTGTTCAATGTGAGTCGCGTGACTCTCTCCTGGTACAAAGGAAACAGTTTATTGTCCAGCATCAGTGAGTCTGATCTCAGCATCAGTCTCTCTTTTGCCTCTGGAGGTGGAATATCAGGATAATAATACCTACAGCTGTTTAGTGAACAATCCTATCAGCAACCAGACTCAACATCTGGACATCAGTCAAATCTGTTCAGGTACTGTAGCTGTGATATTAGTTATGATTTAGCAAATCTATGGTCCATTAATCATAATCTGCTGTGCTGGTGCTGTGATTGATTGTAAGTGTTTCCACAATAAAACAATGCAAACGCTGTACTCTCCTACTGAGCTCAGACACTAATGTCCCTTGCTGTATTTCCCCCAAACTACATGAATACTATTTTTAGTTTTCTAACATTCTTCTAATTCTTCTCTCATAAGACTGTCGCTGTTGTGGTTCTCCTGAGGCTGTGATCCGATTGGTCCTCGCTGTTCTGCTGGGCATGCTCGTGGGTGTCATTCTGGCCTTTCTGGTTTATGGATGCAGAACCAGAAATCTTCAACGGAAGAAGAATGTGCGGAAAAGAGCAATGGACAGGGATCTAACATATGCAGATGTCCTTGAATGACTGGAGCCATTATCTGACAAGAAATCCTTTAAGAAAATATAATTTCAATCTGGTGGAAAAATATAAATATGGAAGGAAAAAAAAAGAAATCCTTTAAGAGACTTCAGATTCATTAGCCTATCATAGATGATCAAGATGCAATAAACAAACCAGTCTGTTTATGAATACATTTTTTTTTTTTATTTATTTGTTAGAAAAATACAAGTTTGTAATAACAAGCAGCATAACAGAGTGTTTTTTGTACAGCTAAAATAAGCAGGGTAAGTGAATTACACTTGCAGCCTCACACTTCGCACATTCACATTTATACAAAGCATCCGCTCTTATGTTACTTTTTTTTTTCCCTTTGCAAAGAATAGTGCCTTGCTAACCCACTGCAATCACTATTATTAAAATGCTAAATTAATATATGACTCTGTATGTCTCTTTTTACTAACATCTAATCTCTCAATGTGATAACCTAGGGTAAAAATTCTCAAGAGTTGCTATGCTATATCTGATATGAAAAAAAATGTATATGAAGTATATTTTATATTGTTCTTATTACTTTTTTATTTTTTTATTTATTTATTTTTACAATATTAAACATGCTTTCATATAATCACTTCTTAGGCCTCATTTCTGATCACTGGAAAAATGTACCATGTTTGCAAACACCATCATTAATCTGCTCTCACTGTTGATTGTACAATCTGTAGTTTGTTAGTCGCAATAATTCCAAGTTAAAATCAATCCATTCTGCATTTTCAGTTTGTTGCATGACTAATGAAAATTAATATAAAATGTGTTAAAAATTATTTCAGCATGGTGTCTTTATGTAGCATCCACATGAGCACCAAACAAGAACTGAGAATACAACCAATGAGAATCTATTACACAATATCCAACTGGCTTGCATTATTAACATGAATAACATTATTATTTTACAACTAAATCACTTTTTATACAGAAAATACTACAGACGCCACCAGGTCATTTAAAAGAAAAACTATAGATGAAAATATATATCTTTTAAAAAAAGTAGCACAAATTAAATGTATCATAGATGTAGGTTTTCCATTAAAAAGACACCCCTCAGAGAAGTTTCAGAATGAAACGCTAAGTGTGAAATGAGAAGACGAAAAAAGAACTGAGTAGCGCAGTCACAAAAATGCATGCGTTCATGCCTGACCTTTAGTTCCTTCTTTTTAGTTTATATTTGACTCTCATGTTGAACCCCATGTTTTCCTGACTTCTACTGATCTACAGATGTCTGGTCTGATCAAGTATCTCCATTGTGTTCAGCTGATAAAATCCTTGTTTGGTTCAGTCAGTGTTTCTCTGCTTTCCACAAATCACAATCAAACTTCAATACAACAAGCAAGTGATCAATGTAGAGCAAACATATGAGAACACACAAATGAATTCTGATTGAATGAATATGATTCTCTTCTGAAGTGTTACTGTTATAAAATATGACTATGATTTGTACTTTTTAGAATGGATGTTTACTGTGAATGTTAAGATGTATTTAGACTAAAGGTAAAAAGGTTGCCTATCAGGGGTTTATGACCCATCTACATCTCACCTTTCAGTCTAGGATGCATGTCTTAATCTTTTCTGAACTGCAGTTCTCATAAAGACCCTGCTGAAGCGCCAACTAGTGACCGAACACGGAAAAACAACAGTGTCAAAGGCCTTAAAACTGTATAAATCGGTATATAAACAATTCACTTGATCAATTAATATATATATATATATATATATTATATATATATATATATATATATATATATATATATATATATATATATATATATATATATATATATATATTATCGTAAATAAATTAGCCTATATACTCACAGCCTGATCCTGTTTTGATTTAGATTCTGATTTGATCTGATGCATCACTATAGAAACCTCTGTGAAAACCTCTGTATAGTCTGCAATATTAGCAGACTTTATAGATCTGTCCGAGCAGTTTAATTTCCTCACAGAACTTAGATTAAATGCATTTAATGTAATTGTTTTTTTTAGACAATAGATGTGTATTTTCATGGTTCATGTGTATTGTTTATGTCTTCTTTTCTGGTTAGTATGATCTGCTACAGCGTGTTTATTTCTGCTAATGCAGATGACATTTTTACTACCCGTTGTGACCGAATATGCCACACCTATTTTTTAACCGCAGTCTCAAAGGCTAAAATAGGGTTTATTAATAATCTCTTTGCTTCTTTGAGTATCTGTAACTAAAATAATCAACTTTTTCATTCTGTTCAACCAATGCAATGAATGTAGCCTATTTCTGAGAGTGAGACGCAGTACTGTGGGACCTCGTGATTCTAATCCTGTTTATTTCTTTGTCAGTTTTACTTAAACCGAGGTCACATCAGGCTGGATTCGATTCGAAATCATGTTGTTCAACTTGCCTGAAGTGGAACATTATCATTTTATCAATGTCATCATCGAATTAATATGTGTGATATAAGTGCGACCTCGTTTCGCCCAACTTCCTGTCTCAGATTCGACGCCACCAGATCAGAGTTCAGTGACTTTTGTGCTTATAATGAGATTCTTCTTACAACCACTAGATGGAGCTTAATCCGTTTTTCATAAGTATTAGGATTATTCATGTGCATAATTCTCCACATATCAGTTGTATCTGCTAAGATTCAGTCTCCTCTGAATATCTGAAGATCCAGGAACGTGGTTGGGAAGCACTGAACTTGTTTAGTTTAGTTTAGTTTTTTTTATTTGCTTTTTTTAATATGCTTGTTTGACCTTTTGACCTTTAATCTAAATCATTCACACAGTGACGTTAAGGGTCACAAACACAACTGTGTTCAATAGTCATTAAAATTCTATATAGCAACACAATATGATTTTGATATAAATTTGGTCTGCATGTCATTGTTCAGTACTGAAAAAAAAACATACACTTGTCAATTTCTAGTCTTTTATGCCATATCTTTCTCACACGTTCACATGTAAATAAGTAGAAATATCTGTGCCTTTTTATATTTTGGCTCCTGAGTGCTTCCATTCCCACGAGACTGACATGTTTATCTGTAAGTTTGAGCATAAGCACATTAAACCACAGTGTGTTAAAGGTTAAAGTATATTTTCAGTTCTGCTCTCTCATCTGCTATCATTTGATCTTCACTATGATATTTGCACAGAATGATGTTTTTTTTTTTCATGTGAATCATTCAGATTGTTGTATTGAACTCGTTTCTTTCTAAAAAGCTTTTCATGTGTTAATTCAGTGATGCAGCTGATGTAGCTCGTTTAGTTGGTTTTTGGTGTTTGATTGTGGTTTGTAGGGAGCATAGAAACTAAGACTTAACCAAACAACAAATTTAAAGGTGGGGTAAGGGATTTTTTCAAAAACGCTTTAGAAAAATGATTCGGGCTGACTAGCCTGAGTAGGTTGTGGTAATTTAGTCGTGAGGGGTGTTTATACTTATTTTTAGGAGGTTAGAGTATTCAGTGCACAGACCGAGCGACAAAAAATAGAGATGGCGGATAAAAAAAACAAAAGAGGAAAACGTCTGTGGAACAAAAGAGGCTTAAGGCAAGAGGTAGGACCCGTGTAAATATCAGATCAGCTTTCCAGCACTGGAGAGAAATCAAGGAGGGGAAGGCTGGCGATTGGATGCCGAGGTTGCTTTGTTTCTTCACAATAGGTGAGTAACACCATGTCTGGGGCGGAGCTATCAAAATTAGTGGCGAGACACTTTTGGGGTAGGGGAGTGTTTGTTTTGGTGATTTCAAATATCAACATTGGCTACCAGAAATTGCTTACCCCCACCTTTAACAATATAGATCAATATAAAAATGAAAATATGGATTTGTGATGATCAAAAACAAGTTAACTGATAAATTCCTGGAATACTGAATGATGAGATTAATTTCTTGCAAAGATATAGAAAAAAGAAACTCAGGCGGGTCACTTTAGACCCATGTTGTGCATCAAAGGGTTAAAAAAAAGTTTTATTTCGACAAGTATCAAACACATTTGGCTCCAACTAATCACAAACATCAAAAAATAAAAATATATATATATATATATATATATATATATATATATATATATATATATAATATATATATATATATATATATATACAATTATTATTATTATTTTTTTTCTATTTAAAAATTTTAAAGGGGCGTAGAGAGGTCCAAAAAAGTAGTTTGTTGCCAGAGAGCAACGCCATGCCATAGAGGGTTAAGAAAGGGTTTACATTCTCTGTTCTTCTTTCTGTAGATCAGTATCATTTTGAAGGGAGGAGCTACTGGAGGAGTTTATTCACTCTCAGTGCAGAGCTTCACTAAACCACTTCACTACAAACCGTCAGCTTTATGAAACATTAAAACTCAAAAGTGTCAGCAGCATTCTATATCTTGTGAAACTTTAGAAAACTGCTGGAAAATGTTTGAGCCGTTTATTTTCTTCTGTTTGTGCTTGTGGAGTCTGACTGGTAAGTATTTTCATGGCTTCATTTACATTTAGTCATTTAGCAGATGGTTTTAGCCAAAGCGACTTACAAATGAGACAATAGAAGCAATCAAAATCAACAAAAGAGCATGTGTGTTAATTTCAACATTTCAAAATCAACATTTGTGTTTATTTGATCAATTATACATGTACGCAATGTTCTGATATTCATTATTTCCATCATTCATTTTGCATCTAATATTTATTTAATATTTTGGTCAGACTAAAATACTCAAGTACTTCTGTGTTTTCCCTTAAGGTAGTTTTCTCAAGCTCATTAAGGCTGTATCTATTTGATAAAAATACTGAATATTATTTCACAAAATAATATTGTGAAATATTTTTGCAATTTAAAATAAAAGTTTTCTTTAAAATATCATTTATTTCTATGAAGCAAAGTATTTTTCTGCATCATTACTCCAGTCTTCAGTGTCACGTGTTCCTTCACAAATTTATAATCAATGTTGAAAAACAGTTGTGCTGCTTAATATTTTTTGGGACCTGCGATACTTTTTTCTGGATTCTTTGATAAATAAAAAGTAAAAAAGAACAGTGTTAATCCGAAATATAAATTTTGTGTTAAATGGATAAAATAATGTGTTAAATGGATAAAAAGTGATAGTAAAGACATTTTTAGAAAAGGTTTATATTTTAAATAAATGCTGTTCTTTTTAACATTTTATTAATCTAAGAATCAAAGAAAAAAGTATCACAGGTTCAAAAAAAAAGAAGAAGAAGAAGAAGAAGAAAAATTAAGCAGCACAACAGATTCAACACGGATAATAAATCAGCATATTAGTATGATTTCTGAAGGATCACGTGACACTGAAGACTGCAGTAATATTGATGATAATTTGTCTCTGAAGACTGCAGTAATTTACAGGAATGAATTACATTTAAAAATATATTCACATTTTAATAAATTGCAAAAAAGTTTCATAATATTACTGTGTTTCTCCTTCTTCTGTATTTTCGATCAAATAAATAATTCGTTGATGAGCATAAGAGACGCCATTAAAGAAACAAGGTCAATTATTTATAAGGTTTATAATATAGGCCTAACATAATATAATATCAAAACAAACTGAAGCATTTAAACTGAAAGAATAGAATAGAATAGAATAGAATAGAATAGAATAGAATAGAATAGAATAGAATAGAAAACAAACTAAAGCATTTAAAATGAGATCTGTAAGTTAAATACACACGCACACACACACACACACACACACCACACACACACATATATATATATATATATATATATATATATATATATATATATATATATATATAATATATATATATATATATATATATATAAACGTGAACGTCAGTTCTTCTATAGCTATCTAAACAGTTTGCACACTGTTGTGCAAAACTGTTTCCCAACTCATTTATGCGTGTGCGTGGCACATTATTTCTTCGCGCAGCTTAGTATAATTAATTTCAAAATCACTATAGTTTTGTTTTTGATTGTTTGTTTCTGTGCTCATCAGGTGTGTTTGGTGTTGATGAAGTGAAGTCAGTGTCAGTGATGGAGGGAGATTCTGTCACTCTGAACATTGGTGGTACTGATATACAGATAAACAATGTGACTGAGTGGTTTGGACCAGAAGACAGTCTCATAGTTAAAATCACCATACAGAACAATATGAGCAAGATTCATAATGATGATAGATCTAGAGGCAGACTGAAACTGGATCAGAATGGATCTTTGATAATCACAAACACCAGAACCACAGACTCTGGAGTTTATAAAGTAACCAGCAACAGCCCAGAGACACGGCTAAAAATATTCAATCTTACTGTCCATGGTGAGTTAAACACTTTTTCACACTCTCACTAATTTCATTTCATTTCTCTAATATCCAACATTGTATGTACATCATCACAGAAGAATTCTGTCATTTCCCTGAAACCACCGCCAAGTCTTAAAGGGATATTTCTCCCAAAACTGAAAATTCTGTCAGCATTTACTCACTCTTTATGATTTTCTTTCTTCTGCTGAACATATTTGAGAAGAAAGTATGTTGGTAACCAAATGGCTGCTGCTCCCCCGCAGTCAATGGCTATATACCAGCAACTGTTGCCCAGATAAAATAACCATCTGTTAATTGCATTTTTTTTCCGCAGCTTATCTGCCGATCCCTGTCATCACCATTTACTGTCCACAAAACTCTCATCGTGTGTGCTGCTGTGTTTCAGTGGTGAATGTGGCTCATTCAACTCTCTCCTGGTACAAAGGAAACTGTTTATTGTCCAGCATCAGTGTGTCTGAACTCAGAAAAAGTCTCTCTGTACCTCTGGAGGTGGAATATCAGATAAAAACACATACAGCTGTGTGATTAACAATGCCATCAACAACCAGACCACACATCTGGACATCACTCAACCTCTGTTACACATGTCCAGGTATAATATATATATATATATATATATATATATAATATATATATATATATACCCCTAACCCTACAAATCATATTTCTGTTTTCTAACGTTGTAATTTATTCTCTCAAAAGACTGCATCGACTGTTGCGGTTCTACTGAAGCTGTGATCCGATTGGCTCTCTCTGCTCTGGTGGGCGTGGCTACTGTTGCTGTGCTGGGTTAATGAATTCAGATCCAGTCTTCAACAAAAAGAGAAAACAGCAGACATTGGTATCAAACTCTGATTAATCAGATAGTCAGGAAGTGGTATATAGTATTAGTATAAGTATTATATAGTATAGTATTAGTATAGTATATAGTATTATAGTGGTTTCAACGCATTTTTTTTTTTTTTTTTTTTTTTTTTTTTTTTTTTTTTTGTTTTTTTTTTTGTTGTTGTTTTTTTTTTTTTTTTTGTTAATATTTGTTTTTAATTTTGTAGTTATATATAGGCCTAAATGACATAAGCTAAATTTAATCTGTTGCTAGATACATGCAACTCTGTATCCAGTCTGTCTGAAACACGTCTCTATATGCTGTGTGCGCGCTTTGATCGTGTGGCGTGTGAACAGCGTGTGAGTATCGAATTGAGCTCTCTCTCTCGTTCTTATTCTTATGATTTAAAATAGTTTGAACATGTAGATTGGCAAATTAATCTACGAATCACATGCGTGCTGAACAGTATAGGGCCCCCTTCCTCAAATTTTGCCCTGGAAGTCTAATGCGCTGCAGAGTTTAGCTCCAACCCTGATCAAAGTCACCTGCCTGTGATTTTCTAATGATCCCAAAGACATTGATTAGCATTGATCAGCATGCTCAGGCGTGTTTGATCAGAGCTAAACTCTGCAGGAAAGTGGATCTCGAGGTCCAGATTTGAGGGATTCCTTGTATAGGGTCTCGTCTGTACGTATCATGGTTCAACTGCGATCCGTTTAAAACCCCTAATATGTGACAGATCAGAGCAGAAAATATCTTTCATTACTTATTTAACATGAAATCGTCAAATTGCTGCTCCATATCAATTGCATACAATGTTTTGGTTCCATAAAGAACCATGAAATCGTCAAATTGCTGCTCCACTCTTACCTTTTTATAATCGGAAGAACCTTCGCCATGAATAACCTTTTGTGAAACAGAAAGGCTCTTCAGATATTACAGATTCTTTATGGAACCATTTAGACAAAAAAAGGTGTTTCTTTATGGCATCGTGAAGCACCTTTAATTTTAAGAGTGTTGTTTACCCTGATTTTAACCCCCGTTTCACACTTCACACTAAATTAAAACCCCATAGACCAACTAAACTGCCAACGTCAGCTGTATCAATAAATCAATGTGAGATGTGTTCTTACACAAAACTAATCAGTTGAGAGCGGATGAGAGAGAAGACCTGCAAGTGAACTTAACATAAAACACGCTGCGGTTTAATGTGCTGTTGATAAAATAAGTGCTTGTAAGCAGTTCTGCAGGAAGCTGAAGATCTCATCAGCCAAAGGCGACAAATATGACACATTTTTTTGCTTTCTGCTTTTTTGTATGTAGAAGTGTGTGAGAGAGATGAAGTATGAAAACCAGAGCAGATACCGACCACTGCATTGGAAAAGGTTGTTTTTTTAATACTGAAAAATGACGTTTACATCTGTTTTATATCTGATCATCCCCAGTTAACAAAATATATTCTAAGAACATTTTGCTAACAGTTTGCTAATTATCAAATAAATGTTTTCTGAATGGCCAGTTTTGCAAATGTTTTAAAAAACTTTTTATAATTTTACTTTTATACTTTTGCAAACATTGTTTTGGAGTGTTATTTGTTCCCTGAACATCCCGAAACAAGTGGAAACATTAGAAAAATGATCACAGATGTATAAAGAAAATTTTGTTCAAATATTTTAGGAACATTGTTCAAGACCAGAATATTTTGAACGGACGTTCTATTAACATCTCGCTCATTCTGAGAACATTCCCTGCTAACTGCGTCACTAGGAAGTTCCTTTGAAACCCTCTGAAAGTATATTATTCAGTGATCCAGTGAGTCTGATCATGAATCATCAACTGATTTTATGTAGCAGCTCAGGTTCCTCACTGAACTCTGACTTTAATGTCTATCATAGTGATGATGACTGAAATCATTTTTGTTTCTGAAGATCTATTCATGATTTTGCATATAAAAGAACAACCAATTTACTTTTCAAATTTCACAGTATTTCAGTGGCTTATTGTGTGTTTTATTTTACGTAGTACTGGCATAATCTCTGATTATTGTCTCAACTATTTGGGGCTAGATAAATAATACTAGCAAAACGCTGATTATTATTTGAGCTTTAACTAAATTGTACATAGGTGATTGAAGGGGACTAAAACAGAACTAGCTTACTATTTACAGAATGGTAAACATTGGCGACATATTAAATAATATTAGTCATAACCTCTGGCTAATGATCAGATTGGCGAGTTCCTGATTGTGAGGTCTGCATAAAATGGCCAATTGAAAGTGACGTGACATACAGCCAAGTATGTTGACCCATACTCAGAATTTGTGCTCTGCATTTAACCCCATCCAAGTGCACACACACAGCAGTGAACGGACACACACAGCAGTGAACACACACACTGTGAACACACACCCGGGAGCGGGGAGCAGTTGGGGGTTCGGTGCCTTGCTCAAGGGCACCTCAGTCGTAGTATTGCTGGCCCGAGACTCAAACCCACAACCTTAGAGTTAGGAGTCAAACTGTCTAACCACTAGGCCACGAATTGCCGGCCCAAACACTCCATAAAGTAAAGTGTTAACTAGAATAATCAAATGTCGGATTAATAATAATTAGAAATGAGCAAACAACCAATTTGTATTTCAATATACATTTGAGGTTTTAATGGAGTCAGATTAAAATTTAATTTAAATTAAATAACTTGTGCACAGAAAAATTTTAAACATGTAGGAAACCTTCGGATCCACCATCGGATATCTTCGCTGAGCCAATTGCGCAGACCTTACACCTGTATAAATTAAAAAAGAAAACAAAAAAGCAGTTGAAACATACCAGATTTTTAAAGTAGATCACGAAGTCATGTTTAGATGCCCACCCCCCCCCACACACACGCACACATCTGAGTCCGAATGAAATGTAAAACATACGCTATTTATTTTATTTTATTTTATTTTGATTTTATTTATTTATGTATTTTTATTTATGTAGGCTATCTTTACTTTTGTTAATACACTAAATCGCAACATGTTGATTGGTCTTAATGTGTTAATTTGTACTTTTCATTGTACTTTAACAGTTTGGTTTACATTGTCAAATGTTATTTGCAAAATGTTAAAGAGAAAAAAAAAAAACAAAAAAAAAAGGTGAACCCGGTGCTCAAATGAACAGCTCGTTCAAGAATAAGTGGATCTCGAGGTCCAGAGTTGACGAGATCGCAGGATGCCTTTGCCCATATAAGGGGTTTCCTGCAAGTCATACATTTTTACTTCTATGCGTCAGGGGAGAGCGCGCCCTCTAGCGTCCAGTATGAATGAAACAGACATTATAAGAGCGTTTGCTCATCTGCCACGTGGACGCGCTGTGCAGAGCTGTACCGTGGTGTGCGTTTTGTTCTTAAAAGTGTGTATTTTTTATTTTTTTTCTGAAAAATGACTGATCGCTTCGCTAGCGAAGAGCCTTATTCGTCAACTGGGTCGTGTGGAACCGTTTGGAAGCGGCTTAAATTTGGGTTTTGGATCGTTTATTTGCTTTCGACGGGGAAAAAAATTCTGGATTGTTTCCCTCCAAAAAACTTCTCTTCGGCTGAAGCAAGAAAGTCAGATACTTCTCGGATGGCATTTGGGGTGAGTAATAATCAGGAAAATCTGACTTAAGGGCGAACTTTTTCCTTCATTGTGTGGTAAAGAAGGTGGAGATTGACTTTTTTTTTTTTCTGTGCAAACCCTTCTCTTGCTTTTTCATACACCTTGCAATGCACGTTTAACTGTCTCTTTTTGGTCCTCAGTACACAGGCCAGAGTCCTGTTTTATCTTTCCCTATTCTTAATGACTGATTTAAACGAATTTGAGTTGCCAATTTAGTTCTTTATATTATCTTCTTACCTGTTGTTAATTATTATTATTATTATTATTATTATTATTTCTTTTTGGATACCATTTCTTCCAGATTCTTTGTTCCATATTTCTTGCCAAAACTCGTTATTTTCCTCATTAGTTTCCTTATATTTCCACTTGTTATCCCAGTTTTATTTTTTCTTATTTTACTACAGTCTTTATGACTTGTATAGCTACGGTTTCATGTTTGATGTTTTGACTCTTCTCGCATTATGCATATACAATGATCTTCCTCTATTTTTATTTATTTGTTTGAAATTTGTTCTATCTTAACCTGGTTTTACATTTTTTTTTTTTTTTTTACACAACCAATAGCATGCTTCCATGAATCTGGGAGTTTTCCTGTCCTTCATACTTATGCAGATGCAGTATAGCATTCTAACACACTTCAATAATGGCTTTTAATCATAGTATAACACTATCTTGTTTGGTTGGCTTCTCCTAATGCCGTATAATCTGTTATCCTTCATACTTTTTCCTTGTGCACTTTTAAGCTTTCTCAGTGATTGTCACTGCTGTTCTTTTCTCCACTTACAAGGTTTTCTTGTATTTTTCTTGTATGGTCCAATACGAATACATTTTCTTCTGCAATTGATTTACAAATTCTGCAGTTATATTTGCATGTTTATTAAACATGTTTCTTTGCATTAGGCTACTACTTTTATATTTGCTTTTTAAATATAAAATACACTTTTAGAATGAATGTGTCCTTTTTTTCCTTGGTCCTAGTATCCATTTCTTGACTACAAAACGTTCGTCCACCATGGCTACTTTCTTTCTTTTGATCCAATTCTTTTATGAGAAACTTCTCAATTCTTCTCAGTTTCTTAAAAGTTTTATTCCTGCAGCTTATATAACTTGCATACATTTTCATCTTTACATCTTTTTCATCTGCTTTGTTAAATCATACCTATTCTATGTATCATTGAATGGTGATCACTGCCTATTGCGTCTTTAACATTTCCTCTACCTTTTTCTATTATAGGTATTAATCCTTATTATTCCTATATTATTCCTTACCCATATTGTATTAAAGTGCATTAACATCACCACACCGTATTGTTTTCAGTCTACTCTTCTTTCTCATTACCGTTTCCGTTTCCAAGTCTTGATTTCCACTGAAGATTTTGTCTGTGTTTAAAAAGTGCCTGATACTTTAGTTTCTTATTTCTTCTATCATATCATCTTCAACTGGTATTTTTTCAGTGTTTTAATATATATCTTGTATCATTTTCTTCTCGGCTGTCAGTCTGTACAGAACAATTGATTACTTCTGATGTGAAAGGTATGAATTCCACTTTCCCTAAATCCCATTTTTTTCTACTTTGTGTTGCTGTATTTTGTCATCATTCTTGCTCTTTCTGCTGGTTCTGTTTTCCCGCTTAAGACAATCCTTTGATTATATATTTTTGTGTGTGTGTGTTTTGTGCTTTTATGGTCGCTTTCTTACATGCTAAATATCCTCCAGGTCTAGGGTTTCACTGACCTCCACACCTTACACCATTTTTGGGCTCTTTCTGTTCACATTTCTAATATTCATGGCTTCAAACACACATCCACAGTACAGCTTCCTCCACACAATGCAGTAGCTATATTTCAGCATCTAGCACATAAGGTCTTACTGTGTAGCTGACAAACCCAGTGTACACTTTATCAGACATTCAATCTTATTTGGATTTTAGTATTAATTATATTGTGTTCATTTTCTCTCCTGCTGTCACCTTTGCTCCCTGGATGCAGGTTTCTTTTAATTTATTTTAGCAATGTCTCTGCTTATCCATGGTTTTAGGTATTGTGCTTATAATTGACTTTAGCCTTGAGCTTCTTCTGTTGTCTCTCATCCCTCAAACAATCACCAGACTGCATCCCTTAAAGTTTTGGATTAATTTACAGTAGTCGAAAGTTCATCAAAGTTGTCCTAAGACAAGACTGCACATTGGTTTTAGGATAACTTTGAGGAAAGGTTTTGATCCACATCATATTTTGACCAGTGTATTTCTCCTAGAGCTTTCATTCATAGCTTGGTGGTTTTATTTATTTCTTGGATTTTTAAATTGATTTGATTTATTATTTAGTTTTATTTAAAGAATAACTTTCTTTATCTTATCACTGTACTTTCCAAGTTCATGAGGACTTGATTACTTTAACTACCTGACAGACATGTATACAGACATTGCCTTTCTATAGTTTGATATCTCAAGTAAGTTCAAACCCAATCTCAGCTAGGTCGGGCTTTCCTCTCTCTATCTCCCTGTAATTCATTTTGTTTTTTAATTTTATTTTTATTTTATACACTGCTCAGTTTTATACTCCTTTTATTATCATTTGCCCCCTCTTCTTTTATTTTATTATAATTCTTTCCCCGCCTCTCTGATTTTCTCTTTCATTTCCCACTCACTTATTGAAATAATCTGGCCTGACTGTCCTCGTATCATTGGTGACAACACGCGGCGCGACATCAGCAATTGGGCACCGGCTGACACAGAAGGCCACTTTGGTCAAGTACTCTGTTTGGGGTTCCGTGTGCGACGGAAGCAACCTTTTAGAGCTGTGGGCCTCGAGCCAGCGGTTTCCTCCAGGACCCAGGGAAATCCAAGGACCGGCAACGGCCCGCTGGACGTTGAACCAGTTGAAGTTAATGTTGCCTCTGGTTCTCACTGAATTGAGCTCCATTCACCGTTAGGCCTGTTAAATGAAACGCTGCCCCATTACTAACTTCTTATAAGCCCCACAGAGGTTCCCTGGTCTATTAAGAGTATTCGGCGCCATCTATGCTCTCTCAGCCAGTACCTCTGTTGCTCTGTTTTTTTTTTTTTAATTCGTTGCATTGGTTTTTCATCATGCACGATTGCAGTTTAATTGTAGTGCTGGGGATGGTAAAGTAGTTCTAGGCGTTTGTATGGACAGCAGTTACAGCTGCAGGAGAGGCCGTGGTGGTTCGGTGGCTGCTGCTTCTGGTGAGGCCCCCACTGTTACGGCGTGTGCTTGCTGGAAAGGTCGCCATGGTTGTGCTGCCCTGATGAGGAACGGCCGCCGCAGCTACTGCTGCTTGCGTGAGGAGAAGCCGCCGCAGTCGCGGCTGCTGCTGAGGAGAGGCCACCACTGGATCGGCCGCCGTTGTGGCAGATGCTACTGCTGGAGTGGCTGGCCGTTGTGCGGCTACTGCTGCTGGAGTAGTCCACCGTTGTTGCGGCGGATACCGTGGAGGCTCCCCATGTTTGCAGCTCTCTGTGGACGAGGCCGCCATTGTTGTAGCGCTGCTAACTGTTGGCTTATCCGCTGCTGTTTTTTAAAGTGCTGTTGTTACC
>NW_024879375.1:407322-410941 GCF_018340385.1 Cyprinus carpio
GTGCTGCAATCACGAAAATAACGAAATAAACGTGTGCCTGCCACGAATAAATAGATTAAATTACGCTGAGAGGCAGGCTGAGGACGGAATCATGCGGTCTGTTCCTGTTGGAGGCTTGACAGTGAACTGAACTTGAGGTGAGTGTTTTATAGTGCCTTGATGAGATCGCTGATGGTGAACAGGTGAGGGTAATTAGTACTCAGGGGAACGTGAGCGTTGTGGATTGGCTGAGACCGGGCTTGCCAGGTCCCTGACACCTAACAGCTTCTCAAGAGAAATATTACAATGATAAAGTCCTGACACTCTTGAAATATTGAATGAAGCTGTTGTTCTGTAGTGAAACTCTGCAGTGAGTGTGAATAAACTCCTCCAGTAGCTCCTCCCTTCACAAGCAGACCTATTTCAGTAATTAATTCAGTTTGAGTACATTAATAATGACCATGTCTTTCAGACTTATAATCATTTTACATTGTTTGTTTTCTTAAAATGGAATTAATCTGTTATTTCAGTCCTTGAATTTACGAGTTTCTGATTTTATATTGATGACATGTTAGTTAAGGAATTTTGGGAGTGTGATTTCTTCCAGATTTTCAGCACGATTAAAAATGTGATGTGATTTTGATTGCATGACAGTTTGATTAACAAAAAGTTAATAACTTTTTACACTAATTACACTTTAGACATACATTGTCTGTTTTTGCTCCTTTAACAAAAACAGTTCCAAACAAAGCCACAGCAGAACCACAGTAAATACTAATCTACATAAATATGAAAAACTGTTTTCATGAAACAGGAAGGTTTAAGGTCTCCCTGTGCTTTTCTGACAAGAAAAAAAAAAATAGAAAGAAAAAAAGCAAAGAAGGAGAAGATTAAGAAATAATTTTTGCTTAATTTTTGCTTTAATAATGGAAAAAAGTTTAAATATTGTTTTTAGAAAGAGCTCAATGCTCTTTCTTTTCTGTAGTTCTTTCTGTGTAATTTTGAGAAGTTGTATTTTTTAGGTGTAGTGTTGAGTTGATGGAGGAGTTTCTTGAGGATCTTTTTTGTGTATCACTAAAACTACTTCTGCAATTTCAGACCCATTGTAGCTTCTTCATTCACTTTGCAGGAACAATTCAAGGTTTGCATTTATCATAATTCTGTTGTGAAACTGCCTTACAAACTACTAGGGGAAGAAATGATGATTACATATATATTTTGTTTTCATGGGATTCTGGCTGGTGAGTATTTGCATGGCTTCAGTTTTGTTTATATTAAAAGTTGTCCACAAATATAATTCTGTTATTTATTATCCCATCATACATTTTGCCTTTAATATTAACAAGTACTTGATTCTGTGAAGAATGAAGACAATAGTTTCAAAATGACAAAAACTTTCAGAAATGATTTTACTGAGTAATTATGTGTGTTTTTTCATCAGGTGTGTTTGGTGTTGATTCAGTGAAGTCAGTGTCAGTGGCGGAGGGAGGACTGAAGTCAGTCTAAACTCTGGATCTTACTGAAATACAGAGAGATCTATGAGATCATGTGGGGGTGCTGCAACATTATGACAGCTAAAATCAGTGAGAAAGGACAGTAAGAGCGAAGGTTTTTATGAGGGATAATGCTGATGAGAGATTCAGAGACAGACTGAAGCTGGGATCAGACTCAATCTCTGATCATCACAAACACCAGAACCACACAGACTCTGGAGAATGTCTCCAAAGTCACCAGCAAAAGCTCAGGGATCCCACTCAACATCTTCAATCTTACTGTCTATGGTAGAGAATTACTTACCCAGTTTTTTATAAACATATTTTGACAATCACTTTCAGAATTGATGATATAATAATTTTATATTTTTTCCTCATAACTTTGTTCTCAACTTATGTTCTCTGCAACTTTATTTACATTTTAAATATCAAATGATAGACATTTATCACATCATATTATTATACTGAATTGTATTTATCCCCTCATATTTTCAGCTCCTGTGCCTGTTCCTGTCATCACCAGAGACTCTCCACAAAATTCATCATCATCATATTGTTCATTGGTGTGTTCAGTGGTGAATGTGAGTGCTGTGACTCTCTCCTGGTACAAAGGAAACAGTTTATTGTCCAGCATCAGTGAGTCTGATCTCAGAAGAAGTCTTTCTTTACATCTGGAGTGTCTGGATGATTTCTACAGCTGTGTGGGTGAGCAATCCCATCAGAAACCAGACCACACATCTCAACACTGAATAATACTGTCCAGCTATGTTCCGGTATGTCTGCGATAATATTCAGTGTTTATAAGACACATTCACTCAAAACGAATGACACTATAGCTCACATCCTCCAGACTCTGTATCTCTGGTGGTGTTGGTCTCTGCTGCTGCTGCTGGTTTTCTGTTGATCGTAGCTGCAGTCGGGATCTTCTGCATCTGCAGGAAACACAGAAAAACACACCCAGAAGGCAAGTATTGCCTACTTTTACCTGCATGTGTATATAATAATATAAAACAATCTCTGATATCAGTTCATTGAGAATTTTGTTTCTATTTTCTTACAGTTCAGACCCATGACAGAGAGATCACTTACGCTGAATATACTGCACTTTCTTCACATAGCAAGAAAGACAAATACATTGAATATACTGCATTTTTCCAAATAAAAATGCACATTTAACAGTAAAACAGATTTTGAGCTGTAGGATGCAGTGTTGTTGATGAAGAGTTGCCACAGATACAAAAATAATTTCCAAAAGAACAATAAACTAAATTAAACTCCTTAGTAACAATATATATTTTTTTTGTTAATTTCTCATTTATGTCAGACACTGATGTTAATCTTTCATCATTAACAATTTACTTTAAATAATTTCCAAAAGAACAATAAAATGTATTCAGAGTTGTTCACAGTGTTAAAGAGATGGATTCTCATGCTAAACATGGCCAAAGTTTTACAAAATAATTTGGACGAATGACGGAGAATTTCTGTGCCGAAAATCTTATTTCCGGGTACAAGTTTGGGCTGTTTTTTTTTTTTTTGAATGTGGATTTAATGACGTAGACAATGGTGGAACTCCTTATGAGCATTTTTCTCAGAAAAGCGCGCCCACGCACACGTCGACCGAGAGACCGTTTGTAAAATAATTTTCTTCTGCTCACCAAGCCTGCATTTATTTAATCCAAAGTACAGCAAAAGCAGTAATATTGTGAAATATTTTTACAGTCTTCAGTGTCATATGATGCTCCAGAAATCATAATATGCTGATTATGCAAGAAACTTATCTATTTAAAACAGTGGATTACATTTTTTAGGATTCTTTGATGAATGGAAATATTCAAAGATCAGCATTTATTTGATTTTGTGTAACATTATACACTATTCAAAAGCTTGAAGTCAGTATAATTTATAGACATTAATGCTCTTATTTAGCAAGGAGGCTTTAAATTGATCAAACACGATGATAAGATTTGTTACAAAAGATTTCTATTTCAGATACAGTACATGCTTTTCTGAGCTTTCTATTCAAAGAAACCTATAGATTCTACTATTTTCAGCATAATAATAATAATAGTTTTTTGAGCAGCAAATCATCATATTAGGATGATTTCTGAAGGATCATGTGACACTGAAGACTGGAGTAATGATGG
>NW_024879375.1:411516-412061 GCF_018340385.1 Cyprinus carpio
CACCTCCCTACAGCTTCCCAAAAAAACAAAATAGATCAGAAAAAAAAATCTTATTAAATAAAATAACTCACATTTGGGTTGAGTAAATCCTCCCACAAGAATCCTCCATACTCCAGAAATCTCAGCTCTGCCTTTTGACTCCAAACATTTCCTCTAGTGGGCCAATCAGGATAGTGCAGTTATCAGCAGAATCATCCACTAATTGACCTCCACCTGTTAGTCCTTATCAGCGTTTGAGAAGGAGGGAGGGAGGGAGAGAGAGAGAGAGAGAGAGAGAGAGAGAGAAGGCACATTAAAAAAATAAGACACTCCCACTTAGTTAGGCCCTGGGGTGTATTCCAGAAAGCAGGTTATGTGACATACCCGGGTATGTTTAAGAGTAAGTAAGTGGATAATCTCAACTTTCGGTTCCAAAAACGGAGGTATCTTTCAGGGTATGTTAGTAGTCATAGCAACTCACTCTCTGAACTTAACCTGCTCCAGAGCAGCTTCTGTTCCAGGGTTAGTTCACTTCAGCGAGCCTTCAGTGGGCGTGACAGTTAGCG
>NW_024879375.1:412207-412582 GCF_018340385.1 Cyprinus carpio
AATTGATTGCACAGCCATCAGTTAGGTGGCGATATGCACTAAGCATGTAAACAACTAATGAAGAAAAGAAGAAGAAAGAAACAGCTTGGCGCTTCTTAGCGTCTGTTTCTATAGTGACTCGTCTCTTCGTCTGTGTGTTTATTGTGTCTTGATTCTTTTGGTTTGATTTGATTGATCTTGGTCGCGTTTTTGGAACCACATACCTCGAGTAAGCAAGGTTTGGGGTTAATCAACCGAGAGTTCAGGGTCTAGTTCACGGTAAGTTAACCCTGCTTTCTGGAATACACCCCAGGGATTTAACAATAATAATAATAATAATAATAATAACAACAACAACAACTATTGAATCTGTGAAAAAAAAAAAAAAAAAAAAAA
>NW_024879375.1:412611-413342 GCF_018340385.1 Cyprinus carpio
GTGACAACACTTTTGCAAGAGAGTGCAAAATCTTTGAAATACATATATAATATATATTATCTCATATTTCATCACCATGTCTCTTTAGGAGCTCCATATGCTTATGATTAAGATAATGAATAAAAATAATATAACAAATAACAGTTTGCAGTATTCACGCTACAATGGCCACACTGCTCTTAGGTTAAAAATAATGTGGATAAAAATCTCCCTTGTTTCAGTGATCAGTGCATTACTCAGCCGACCCGCAGGGAGTGTACCAGTGCTCATGATGGCCAGTATCTAATGTTAAAAATAAGGTGACAAAAATAATACAAATAAAATCACCTGGCTAAAGAAACCCCTGAACTGATGATCTGGCTCTGACTGTGACTGTCTAAGTATCACTGTTGTTTTTAAAATGTACTTCAATTTGTTACATTTAAAGTTTCTGGGGAGTTTATGAACATTAATGTGATAATAAAAACAAGGTCAAAAGGTCAAACATAATAACATTATCCCAGTTAAAAATGTGATATTAATGGATTATAATAAATGGCTTTTGAGCAGTGTTTTTGTCTTATGTTTGTGTTAATATCAATATTTTTGTGAGTCCTGTGTGTCTCTGAATCTGCTGAAGCTCCACCTACTGGATAAACATGTTATTTCACTAACAGCTCCTCAGTCACATATTTAGGGCTCAAGCCTGGAGGGCGAGAGCCCTATTGTTTTCCTTAGGATTATTTTTAGGG
>NW_024879376.1:0-12145 GCF_018340385.1 Cyprinus carpio
ATATATATAGTGACGCGTGTCCCGATGCCTCATCAGCGTCGCCCATGAAACGCACGAGGGGCACCTGGAAACCTCATCACCAGCTGATCGGTCACGGCTGCCTACATAAGCCGCCGCCACTGACACACAAGTGAGTGATCACTCCAGAAGACTGGATGGTAACGCTGTTCTTCGTGTTCCCCTACATGAAGCTCATGACCGATCAGCACCCGACGCACGGACATGCTGCACCTGGAACACCACCACGATCAGCGCACCAGCACTTCCCACTTCACCCCCTAAAGTTTGCTTTGTTATAATAAATCCACCCTCCGGTGGGCCTTATTTTGCACTCCTCGCTGTCGTGTGATTCTTCCCCCCTGTTACACTGGTGGAGAATGCGGGCAGAAGCGTGAAGAATCACCGGCGGACGCTCCTCCCCTTGTCATGGAAGAGCTTCTCAGGCACCTTACCGAGGTCAGCATCCACCAGCAACAAATTGCTGAACACCTCGCCAGCCGTCAAGAGGAGACGGAACGCGAGCTCGCCATCCTCCAGGCAGGCCGACATGCTCCGCCGCCTGATCCCCGTGTCCAGGCTGCGCAGCTGATACCCAAAATGACCGCCCATGATGACGTGGAGATGTTCCTGCAGATTGCCAAAACAATGCCAAAACAGGCTAACACATAGTGCAACTAGGCAGTCAGTGCAGTTTAATTATGAAATATATTTTATACTTAAATATGGTAAAACAACGAGTATTTAGCCAGTATTCACACTGATACATTAAGCTGCAGGTAAATCTTACAAACCTTACATCAACCATGCTCTTGTCATCTGATAAGTTTAATTAATGTGCTGGCTAGATTCACTTATAATAGTTCGTCATTAAAACTCAAGGATTTATGAAATCATGGCCACGAATTAACGTCGTAGTAATTAATAAAACTTAGCTCCGCAATTCTTAATTTGGTAGGAGTAGTAATGAATTCATAGTTAGCAGTTCTCACTATGTAAGCCGCTTGCCGTTTAAGCGTATAAATAAAAACTTACGGTGTCTCGGTACTCACCGTCTGATTGCTGTCCACGTCGTCACATCTTTGGTAGTGTTGATCAGGTACGGTAGGTGGCGCTGTCACAAAAAAAACTAGGGTCCTAGAACTGCGGTCATAGAACCGCGGTGCAGAACCGGCCTCCGGTTGTGCAGGAATACCCTTCTCGTTACGTCCACCTTGCTCTGATGTGTGCCAAAAAACTCTTGCGACGGTGAGGCGGCTGTGTCAGACTGAGCAGTCGAGCGCAGTTGCTCTCCACCATAGACAGTAAAAGAAATGGACAGATGTACCCCTCATGGATTCACTGAGACAAGTGAAGCCAATTAGAAGCACACACTTCCTAAGTTGCTGCACTGCACAGACTCAAACTCAGCTTGATGACGTGAATGTCACGCGGAGCAAACTGTCTGACACTGTAGCCCTAATCGCTGTAATAAGAGAAATTGAATCACCCACCAAATCTTGCAGACGCTGTTGAATAATTTTTGTCCCGTCTTTTATGGACTCTCTATGGGCTTCTCCCTGATCTATGCCTCCACGTCCTCCTCTCGATTGTTCCTCATAGACAGTAAAGATTGCCTGCGAAGCCTCATGTCCATATACCGGTACTTTCTACTGTGCGACAGAGAGTCGCAGGTTATGATGCAATCAGCTAGCCTATTTTTTTTTACAAAAACTGCTTCTAAGGGGCCAGTAACGTAAGATACAAGGTAATGGGGCCTTTGGCATTTTTTCGCGTTTCTTTTTAGAAATAATGAATGGACAAATTGGAGTCTTTAAAGGCCTCAGATGTAAAGTTATTCGCTGTCAAAGTGACGCCAAATGAAGGGTGCCGTCGGAATGCTACCAGCAGGTAGGTCTCAAGTAGCCAATGGCGGGCGCTTCAGGATGTTCCAATAAAAATATGAAACCCCTGACCCCTGCTCTCCACCGACTGCTTATCAAAGCACATTGGAAACGAATGACTGACTACACAGCTTCATGCCTTCATTACTAAGAATGTCAACTGATAAGCATTTTTCGCTTTACTTCAGAATTAGGATACCATTTATTTCTATATTACTGGAAACAACAAAACAAACACCCTGAGTGAATTAGAATTAGGAAAGGCTTTATTGTTATTTTCCCTCTTATTAGAATTCCTCGTCCTTGTAATTTGCATTTTATTCTATTGTATGTTTTGTGATTCTAATCACTCCCATTAAAAATATACATGCACACATACGTTCTAAAATGACTTTTACCCATTATGTGCGCTCAGCTTTCGTGGTGGTTTCATCTGAGAAGTGCATGTCTGGCGTTAAAACAGGGAAGAAGAGTTCTGAAATGTTTGCTACAAAACAGCTTTGACCTGCATAGTATGGAAAAATACTATGGACGTGAAATGGTGGCAGAAACCTGCTTGTTTGCAAACATTCTTCTAAACTTCCTCCTTTGTGTTCAGCAGAACAAAGGAATTGATGCACATGATGACAAAACAGTGGTATTTCGATTACATCCACTTCGTCTGCGATAACAAATGCAAAAGCTATCTCCTCCATTGCTGACGTTTGCTGTACCAGTACACTGAACCGAGAACCGTTTACAGAATACAACTCCAAGATATATCCCAATATTTTGAGTTCAGTATATGAAGTCTATCTGTTTTCTTTTAACTTCTTGTAGCTCTGACGTCATTGACCAGAAGAACAACAGCCGCCGCTGCAGCCACGCCCATCAGAGCAGTGACCACCAATCGCATCACAGCTTCAGCAGAATCACAACCGTGGACGTGAACTTCTGAAGAAAAAAACAATAAAAAATAAATAAATAAATAAATAATAACAAATAAGCACTGATAAGAATATATTATTGCAAAAATGCAAATCTGCTAAAAATAAGTGAAAACAGAAGTTTTTATTATTATTATTTCTGTATTTTTGCTTATTAGCTATTGGCATTTTAAAAGTTTAGCAGTCTGTCAACAGCAAGCATTGACGTACCTGCATGTGTCTGACAGAGTTCAGTGATGTTAAGATGTTCACATTTTGGCACAACTGCTGCTGCTGATGAAGAGGTACTGCTGATTACAGGAACAGTCACAGGAGCTGGACATATGAGAGAAGAATAAGAATAATGAGTCAGAAGAAAGTGTTCATTGCACCTTCAGTCAGTTTGTCTCATCACTCACTGATGAGGTCAATACTGGTATGCTACTGAAAATCCTGAACAACTAAGCCATTGTCTAATTAGTTGTTCCCAATGACTCAAAGAATTGAAATGTGTGTTTTCTGACAAAGGAAACGTACAAAAGGGGTCCAGAAACCGTGGTTGGTAACCACTATGACGTAAAAATGTATTTTGGGCTTACACCACTGAGAGGCAGTGTGTGAAAACAGGTGTTCACTTGAAGGAGGAGGAGGCTTGAGTGAAGGGAATGTGACCATTTCTCAAAGTAAAAACAAAGGTGTTAATGTAGTATATTTTGTAAATTTCATTGATAATTAAGATGATCTGAAGTTACTAGAAATTAGACAGGTTAGGGCTTGTGCATAGGTGAAGTTTAGGGGGTGCCAGACAAGAGCCAATCATGATTTTGAATGAGCTATGAATAAAATATAAAAATTAAATAATTTATATTTTCAAATTTTATTTGTATTATCTTGTTATTTTAGTGGATAGAATAAGTAGCCTACGTTTTGGGCTAAATTAATTTCTATGACATTTAAGCTCCATCCTCGCGAGCCGCGACTCCTCATCATGATTTTTAACTTGTTGCAACTTGTTTAGCAAGTTAACTGAATAATGGAAATTTGTTGTATATTTTAATAAACCTGCAAATAAAAATGTGGTGTACTGAGTCACTGCTGGCTGAATTGGCCTGGCAATTTTCACATGAAGCGTACTTTTCCCCTTCTCCCAAAACAGCTTATACTACCGTTTCAGCTATTAAAATGGTTCAGTTTTTAGCCTTCTCAAATCATCACGACTTGCCTAAAATAAAATCTATAGAAATAAAACAGTTCAAGCATATAACAATGTTTAAAGGTTAAACCTAGATAAATGTATGCTGTATCCAATAGTTTGCGCAGAGAGTGCGAGCTAAAGCACGCTTTGCAGGACATGGAGCCGCCAGCGCAATCACTTGCATTGTTTTCAGTGGATACGCCATCATTTTTGCTCATAAAGGTATAAGACTCGAGTAATACACCATTCTTAACTGTAAAGGGTCTATTTTGTTTGTGTGCACTCACAATATCAACAAAACGTTGTGCTTTTATAAAGTAAAGAAAACAAACATGATGCACTTTCTGCCATCTCGTCTTGAACAGGAGCGCTTCACAAAAATGAACCGAAACTCAGTGAATAAATGCCTCATAGACATTATTAATATATGTATAGAAAGCTTTAAATTACTACTTAATGAAATAAAACAAATCAACTGGAATCAATTTGACTGAAAATTTGTCAGAGGAGATGAAAAAAAAAATAGTGGTCATCTACACAATTCGGAAAAAGAGTTCTGCATTTGTTTTTTTATTTTTTACTCTTTGTACATCAGTTATTGTTCATTCTAAATGTATTTTTAATGTAGAATATATGTGACATAAATACATGAAATGTAGAACATGTAAAAAGGTGATCATGGCTCATCTGCCAGTGGGTACCTTTTTTCTACAACCTTTTTTTCAGCAGTCATGGCGAAATTAGGTTCCTCCAATCTAAAAAAAAAAAAAAAAAAAAGAAAAAAGAAAAAAAAAAAAAAAGAATGGAAAGAAGAAAGGAAAACAACAGTGAGGAATCGATTCCGGGAATCGGAATCAGACCAAAAATTTCAGAATCGAACAGCCCTACAGTCCATGTACTTTTAACGGTTATTGTATTTTTAAATGCTACGCTAAAAAAAAACAAAATTGAAATTAGAACCGTACACACAAAATGCTTCCCGAAAAAGTAAAATATTGACTTTTTTTTCAGATTTTTGTTAATTAATTTTTGAACTTTTAACAAACATTTGAAAATGCACAAATTAATATAGAAAAAAAATTCTTTGGCCAAATTTAGTGATGCTTCTCCCTCACATTCAGTTGAGAACTAGAGCCGTCTTTAGAACAATGCAGAGACTTAACACAAATATTGTTTTAAAAAATAGACATTGCAGAATCCTGGGAAATTTATCATCATGAAATTATATATTGGGATATAATTTTTTCACAACTTTGTGTGCTATATGGGTACGTTATTGGAGAGGACCATGCATGGTCACTCAACTCACGTATAGGCTACCTTGTGTAGGTTACACATGCCTACCGAATTAGAGGACCAGCGAAGATGTGAATCAATTCTTATTTGTTCAACATTAAAAACAATTGTGATGCATTTGATTGGAAAGTTAACGCAGCCGAAGTGTTCGTGATTTGCTAAATAGTCTTGAATGCATATAGCCATCATATATTAGCCTCTGATTCAATTTACGAATCTGTTGCATGACTGGTAAGCTTGTGTTGACTTAGTGACAGCACAATAAACTGTAGCACGTTCGTTGTGAAAGCTTGATAATTACTCATTGTTTTACCATTTTAATTAAGTTAAAATAATCTTAATGTTTTAACTGTCACGTGCATGATTCTGTGGTCATGTAGATTTGAATTAATGTTTTTGGTTAAAATGTATTCAATATAATTGTGTTTTTGATTTTGAGGCAAATATTTAATTAAATTTCAAATAAAAATGGTTGGAATAAAATCTACCCATTGTAGTTAAATAAAACTTAAGCATTATATTTATCTAATCCCAAATGGAGAGAATATTGAGTGAATTCAAATTAATGTAATCAGGCAAATTTTAATTGAAAAGCACTTCCTGTCAAAGTGCGCCTTTTTTTTTTTTTTTTTTAAATGCAGCAGGCCTACAAACAGGGGCGTCAGTTTGTGTTGAAAAGTGGTGGGGACAAAAAAAAAAAGAAACCCGCCCAATACGGCAACACTGCACAGCATAATCAATTGTAGAAAAATGCAGTAACTTAGCAAGCTAAACATTTAAAGGAATTTTAAAATATAAATTAAAATATAGGCCTAATATATGAGAATATTGACATTTTGCATATTAATCCATGTAGCCTAGCTCACTAAAATAGGCTACCACTTTTAATGCTCCGATGGAATGTAAACCACAATTTCTTTTGAATAATATAACACATAATTCATATTATATAAATAATACTGCACACCTATTAAATGTGTCAAATCTAAAATATGGTGTAATACTGTGTAGCTTAGAGAAAATATAAGCACAGGCTCAGGCACGGGCTTGACATTTATCCTGCTTGAGTTCGTTCTAAGAAATGCACATAACTTCAAAAGTACCAAACTTTCATCTGTGAATATTAAATATTTAAACTACAGTCTTTTTCTTTCATTTTCCCTGACTGCAGCCGTCAAATGTAACACATCGTTGAGGCAAAGCTGAAGTCTATTTGCGAAAATGTGCTTTGATGCGCTTGTTTGAAAACTTGTGATTAAAGCGCCACTCAGCGGTCAAAAGCTGCAAATGCACTTTGCAGACGCCGCGGCGGCGGTACGAGCGGCGGTAGAAGCAACGTTTTGGATGGCCAACCTACTGTAGTTCACAAACAACTGACAGTTTTAACCTAAATATGGTTTTCAGTTACAATAATTAATCCTAAAATCGACATTAGTAATTTACTTTTAACAGCATCAGTCGCGCGCGCACTCACAAGATCCCCTGGTTCTTACTTGTGAATTCAGTTCACTGGAGACTCACACTAAACGATGCATTTGAATCAGTGAGTTGTCGACTCGAGAACAGCTGCAATCGGATCATTCTAATTCGCGAATGAATCGTTTGGTGCGATGTAAGAACCGAATTAAAAGGTTCATTGAATAGAATCAGTTTGTTCTTGAATCAGACACCGCTTCTGAGTGTCAGACCACATGATATATTATAAGGAATAACTATATGTTTTATGAAATGTAGTGAAGTAAAAAGTACGATCTTATGATTTGTAATCTAGTGAAGTAAAAGTAAAAGTTAATCAAAATAAAACTACTCCAGTAAAGTACAGATACTTGAAAAATTTACTTAAGTACAGTAACGAAGTAAAGCTACTCCGTTACTGATCACCACTGGGTGTACATAAAACAGTGATTGCACAAGGTGAATGTCCAGACAGAAAATTTTACTGTGCAGGTGACAAACTCATTCATCCAAGCTCATCCGTGGTTGAATGTACTTGAAAGCCATGTGGATAAGGCTGTGTGCAAGATGGAGTTTGTTAAGTATTTTTAAATCTCATCTTAAAACTTTCTGTTTCTGACTTGCTTTTAACTGATTGTCATTCTTTTAAGAAAAATTGACGAGGACGTTGAATATCTTGATGAAGATGTTTATTGCAGCATAGCAGTGACAAATTACATGTAGTACCTTGGGTTCAACGGAGTGAACCCAGACCATCATAAGCTCAAACCTTTTATACAGTTACAGTTTACTACCCTTAATGTAAATGAATTTGCTCAGTTATTACAGTTGTGGTCTGTATGTTAATTAAGTTCTGACCCCCCTTTTTCTGAGGTGGTTCTCGGAGTCCCACACCTGCTCCCATTCTTCAGTTGGTCACCATTTGCTCAGGACGTGATCATCCCAAATGGTCTACAAACAACACAACTGTTGACTTTCTTCTTCTCTATAATAATTAAGCCATTTTGTGAAATGAGCATGACCAAACATCTATTGTGGAGTGGAATCTGGGTCAGGGCAGACTATAGATTCTTACATTCTGTATTTTTGTGTTCTAATCTGGATTGTTCTGTTTGCTTGTGTTGTAAAGCACTTTGAGAAAGCACCCTTTTAAAGGCGCTATACTAAATAAAATGTATTATTATTGACTGGCAAGTATATGACCGTGAGGTCTGCTAACGGCCGGCGTGAGGCTATAAGCAACATTAGGCACTTGGCACTTGTTCTGTGTTGGCACTTGTTCTGTATTTCTTTTTCTTTCTTTTTTGATGAGTACAATAAATAAATAAGAGTTTAATAGGATAAGCAAATGTCTAGAAGTATTACTATACAAATGACCAACGATCAGTTGACATTTCAACCTAAATAGTTCAACCTAAACAAACACTTCAACCAAAAACTGCACACTCTCACCCCGATCTGTTTTATCTAATTACTTATAAGAAACATATGTTTTCAAAAATAAACATAACAGCTTCAAAATTCACGTTTTTGATATGTGCAGTTTACATTGTAGAAGTATGGTCAAGTTATGTTTACCACAGGCTTATTTTACTCATAAATTGAAAAAACCCACAATAAAACCCCATAGGAAAATCTTAAAGAAACAAGTTGTGAATTAGTCTTCCAGGTTCTGACATCATACCTGCACCACTCTATTCAAGGTCATAGTAAAATAGAGTCAAATTAGAGTTTAATTTAAATAAAAATACTTTGCGCATCAAAAAGAGACTGAACACACAGGAAACCTTCAGCCACCATTGGATGCCTTTGTTGGGCCATTTGGGTGGACCTTACATTTTTATAAAACAGTTATTCCATTTGCCTGGCAAAGTTTCATAAAATAAACACTCTGCAACACAAATGAAATAATAAAACCAAGCAATGTGCTTCTTCAGTAATGTTTATAAGAATGGTTGGCAAGCAACATACAGATGCAATGGATCAGTAATACTGATGTAATGAGGTCACGGGTGCATGGTTCTAGAGTAATTTACAGTGGCTTTGAACATGGCTTGACCACTTGAAAACTGGATTGCTCATGACGTCATAAAAAATTAATCCATCAGATTGGCAATTTTTAACATCCTCATAAACTTGTATTTATTGCATATTTAAATCAATTTCTGCTACAAATACTAGATGTTCATGTTTAATATTTACTGCATTAATAAAGAAATATATATTTGTTTTTTGGTCAAAAACTAATCCTGCGTGGGTGATTTTAGGTCAATAGTTTGGCTGTCAGCCAGTTATGCCCTCTGCCAGTAGGGAAAATTAAGAATGCTGCTCTAACACTTCAGGTTGCTTCACCCTGACGGCAGTTTAGAATGAGTGAGCAATAATCCTAATCAAGAACAGAACTATCTATTTTAAGTTTTGTTTCAAAAAACATTTTTAAAAACTGTCTGTATATTTCATAAGAAATATATAACTTGTACAACAACTTGACAGTAAAGTTGAATCATCTATAGTCATTATGACAATAAATATGCCAAATCTGTAAGATAATAGGGTGAACTGTAATTCTCTACTCACCATAGACAGTAACATTGAATCTGTATTTGGTCTCGGTTCTGCTGCGTGTGTCTGCTTGTTGTACAAGTCCAGAGTCTGTGGTTCTGGTGTTTGTGATGGTCAGAGATCCAGTCTGATTGTTCAGCTTCAGTCTGTCTCTGAATCTCCCATCAGGCCCATCATGGATCACATGGATCACTCCATCGGTTTCAGCTATAAGAGGCCCGTTAGGTCCAAATGTCCACGTTATCATTTGACCTGTCTGTATTTTAGCAAGATCAGAGTTAAGAGTGACTGAATCTCCCTCCGTCCCTGACACTGACTTCACTTCATCTGAATCACCAAACACACCTGCAGAACAAACAGAAGCACTTTCTCAGTCACACACATAAAATGTTAGGTTTAATCAAGTTTTTATAAAGCTCGAACTTAAGTTCCACACAAATAACTTGAAACTATAAATCACAAATGTCTATAACTCACCAACCCAAATACAACAGCACAAACAGTAAAAAGCAAATGTGTTAAACATTTCTGTGGTCTGAAATAATTTCACACAAGTTTAAAAACCCATGAGTCTTATAGAGAGAAAAAAATGTTGTGTAGAGCTGTGTACAGAAAAGATGTTGACAATCTGAACTATTTACCAACTTCCTATAGACTGAATTAGATCATACCCCATGCCTTAAAGCACACATCCATTCTTCAAAACTCCACCCTCAAAGACCTGTCAGCCAATCTGAATGCACAAAATGACTGAAAGGTTTTCAAGTTTTCTGATTAAAACTTCTGAAACACTTTTTTGTTGTTGTTTGTTTTATGTTTACAGGGTACGCTGTTATTGTATCTTTAGAAAGGAATGAACAGCTTATTTAGACAAATATGACACTTGCACTGACTTTGCGTGACTGTCATATATCAACATTTTACCGGAACACTTCCGGATACAACGTAACACTGCATTCTGGGGAATGTAGTTAAATAAACAATGTTAACAAATACACAACAGCTGTCACAGAGACAAGTGTCAGGTCACCGTTTCAGTGATCTGAAATAGTCATCTGACTAGTGTAATATTATCATCTCACGTGTATGCTGATTTTCATGTTGAATGCTGATTGGCTATTGGCCCTCTTTGTGTGCAGGCACTTGTTTGGGGTGAGTGTGTGTGAGCTCTGAGTCTTGAGTTGACACTATTTGGTGTGACTACACAAGAATAATACAACTAGTAGTTATATTATATGTTTTATTCCAATAAAGATAATTAATTAAATTCTCTGAGCTACTTGTTTCTAGTAAACTCTAAAAAATGCTGTTAAATACCCAATTTGGGTTGTTTTTGCAGTTTAAATGTTTTGCCCGAACATGCTAGGCTGTTGTTTTCCCCTTAATAAAATAAAAACGCCACCATTGTATAAACATTATTATATTGCTAGGTTAAAAAAATTAAAAAATAAAATCACTTTAACAAAACATCTCATGGGTCCAAAACATTTGTTGCTTGGAATATATATTATGACATTATTGTAGACAAGCCTAAAAATACAGTTTGCAAGTTCCTAGCATTTTGTGCAAGAAAATGTATTCTTTTGAACTGGTTAGTTGATGAAACACCTTCTAGGACAGGGGTTTTCAACCTGTGGGGCGATTCGCGCTCGCACATTGTATTAATGTGCTTTCGCGCTACAATAATGCGCTCTCGACATTTGTCAGTGAAATAACGCCATAATTTCTATGCACGCCGCGCCCGCACACGTGTAAGGTGCACAAACAGATAGCCTTAGCCTTCTCAGACAGCAGGTGAATACCAATGGTTGTCTTGACAAGTATCCTTGTAAGCGCAGTCGGTTGTTTTGGGTGAACGTAAACAGTAAAGAAAATATCAAATTTACGTGTAACGGATCCGTGCATTTCTTATGTAAATAATGTTAATGAAAAAGATTAAAAGAAAAATTGTTAGATTGTTAGACAAACAATATGCCTTACATATTTGTACTCCAATATGACTCAAATATTTAAACCTCATTAAACAAATCCTCTAATAAAAACTTAACTTTAGGATGTGGTGTCCTAGCTGAAAACGTAAGTGGTAAAATATACATTACAATAGTCTTGTCTGAGAATGGAATTATTTATTAATGATACAAGACAAAGAACAGGGAAGCTTGATAGTGGATAGACTTTTTGAACACCCAAATTATGTTCTGCACTTTGACGACAAAACACTTATAAATAACTTCAGGCTCCCACAAAATGTAGTGCAAGAACTTCTCAAAACTTATCAAAATGTTTATTTTTGCATAACTGAAAGCAGGATGATTCCTCCATTTTAATCTCTAATCTTGGCTCATTTTAATTTCAGCTGCTTGCACATTGTTGGTTGATTGTTGGCTTGCTCACACCTGAAAGTTGATTACCAAATTCAGTGGATCAGATTAAGATTTAGAAATAAAATAAGATTTTGCAAGATAGGATAAGGATCCTATTTAAGATTTGTTTCTGTAATAAGTATTTTTGAAAAATCTGAAATTAACTTCAGATCTTTACTTAATGTCTGGACTACTCCCCCAGTCTCTCTGGTCAGAATGGGTGCTTAAGGGGATCATAACCTGAAAAATCAAATTATGCTCTTTTGACATATAAGAGGTCATTGTATTATACTTCAGACCTCAAAACCTTCCTTGAGGTTTACTGAATTTATTAAAACCAAGCTACAACAGTAATGTTACACTATTCCATAATCCATTGTGTAATGTCACAATGTGGAGGAAGTCAAGTCACCTTTATTTATATAGCGCTTTAAACAAAAAAGATTGTGTCAAAGCAACTGAACAACATTAATTAGGAAAACAGTGCGT